>NW_021621692.1:5677959-5694700 GCF_004785775.1 Grammomys surdaster
CACACACACACACACACACACACACACACACACACACACACACACACACTGACCATGGCTAACACTTGTGGATTTATGAGAGGTTGCCAAGGTGCTCTCTCACATTTGAAAGCTGTCTAAATCAGGCAACATTGAATGGGATCCACACTAGCAGAACCCATGCCTTTCCAGCAAGCTGAAAACATTGAGTTCCCGCTGCTGCTGTAAGATTCAAATCTTGTCCCACGTAACCTTTAAGACAGACACTCTCTGTCTTCTTGCCCTCTCACATGGTGATCCCCTATAGGAGGAAAGGCATGGCTGCCTCTACATAAATGTAGGGGGTTGTAGGGGTGGGATGCAGACACAAAGGCATCTCCTAAAGGAGGACCTACCTAATTGAGGACTGTCAAAGAGACCAAGGTTTGCTGACAGAGACAATACCAGCCAATCAGGAACTGCTGTTTAGAAGAGATGCTATCTTGGGATCAATGGGGCACTGGGAGAGGGTATTAAAGGAGCTTGCAGCAGTGTTCAGGTGAGCTTGCTGAGGTGTTTCTCACCTGCTCTTGGAGTCTGTGTTATTGATTCCGTGCCACCTCACCTCCAACCTCCAACCTCCAGTGGCCGGTAGAGTCAGGTAATGGGTGGTCCAGGGCACAGGTAGCGGTCCCCATTGTCCTGCCCATCTCCCTGAGCCATTGCCCCAAATGAATGACTTTTTCAGGGAAGAGGCTCCCCACCAGTTAGAAAGTTGATTCTCATGGTCCCTTTCTTCAAACACTCACACAGACAGCTTCCAATGAGCATCTGCTTATTGAAGTAATTATTTAAAAACTGCCACTGGTCAAGCCGACTATCAAAGCAGTGGCAGCTCTGCCTAGCTCAGTCACCATGTTCCGTGGCCAGAGGCCATGTGTACACCACAGCTAGAAGTGGCCAGCCAGAAATACCAGCCCTGTCACCCACGAATCATCAGCGTGGGAGATGGCTCTACCAATCTTCCATGCTGTCTCCACAAGGCTGGGCATTGCCCAGACCATCCCACCAACCACATGGGCTTGGTACAAATGAGACTCTAATGCTTAGATTATCCAAAGGCTTTATATATTTGGTAATGATTAATAACAAGATGCCCATACAATCAGAGGTGTAATCTAATACCCAACCTAGATATACCAACTACCTTTGATTGCCAGAGACACTCGAACATCCGCCTCCATGTTCCGTTCTCTCTTGTCTCCCATTCCTCTCTTAGCTCCTCCTCTTCCTTCCCCTCTTGCACTCCCTACTCCTTCTCTTTCTCTCCTTACTTCTCCCATCTTAGCTCCTCCTACATCTGCTCTGTACCCTGGATGTGAGGCAAGGATGCAGATGAGCATTAAAGGACAGGGGTGGGGCTGGTGGACCCTAAGATGCTGTGTCGGACCCGTGAATGAGGAAATATTCCCTAAAACATTTCATCAAACCCCTTACCAGCAATAAACTACGTGGTCTCCTGGGAAAGAACATTCTAGAAGGTAAAAAGGGAAAATGCAAAGGAACAAGGCAGACACCCAGTCAGGGAACACACAGACAGTGAATGTAGATGAGGTAGGAGGTGAGTGTCCATCACTTGGGTAAGACAAGATGCTTTTATGTGTATAAGGTGTTGGGGAGTCAGAGGACAACCTCAGGTGCCAACCACCATGGACTCTGAGATAGGATTTCTCACTGGCCTGGAACCGGAACTCACCAAATAGGCTAGACTGGCTGGTCAGGTCATCCAGCTAGCCTCCTATCTCTGCCTCCATGGTGTTAAGGATAAAAGTCCTTATTGCCAACCTGGCTTTTTATGTGCATTCTAGAGATCAATCATATAAGGCAAGCACATTAGCAGTTGAACTGTCCACCGGGCCCTTAAACGTGATTTCTTTTTCTTTCCTAGGCATCCACCATGACGCCAGCTGCAAAGATGTAACCAGCCAAGGAGGTCACCTCCCCAGAGCTGAGCCAAGCCCAGTGTCCAGCCCTTGAAACTCCAGAACTGTGTGCTATATAAATTGCTTTGGCTCAGATGTGCCTAGCTTCACATTGCTTCGTTATAGCAGCAGATAGTGAACTAATACAGGAATACCCAAAAGGAACCACATTGGCTGGCCAGGACAGTGGCCTTACTGATCTTAAGAAAAGCGCCTCCCAGCAGAGCAGCCACCAGCTCCTGGGGATCTAGCAGAAACGGTAAGCTGACCCCAGGAGCTTTTCCTTCTAGTGGCTCTTCTATGATTTGTTTTTGTTATTTACTAGCATATATTCAAGTATTTTCATTATGACACTTCCATATGTGCCCATAACATACTTCGATAATGGGTCCTTCTCTATCTTTCTTCTTGTTCCCCTTCTCTTCTTTTATCTGCCCCTTAGCTACTGAGCAAAGAATGAGATCAGGGAGCTAAAAAGGCAGGCTGAGGTACTCTCCTCTCCTGTCATCCTCCATTCCCTTATCTCTGGTTTATTTGCATGTGGTAACCACAGCCAAAGGAAGCAATTTCTCCTTTTGAAACAAAACAGAAACCACCTTCGGCAGAGCAAAAGCATCTCCCAGGAAACCTAGAGGGTTCCAGGTAAAGTAAGGAAGCAGAAAGGGAACCTTGAAGCCATCTACGCAAATGTGGTCCTCCATACTGCTGCAGAGTGGCACCCAAGGCGAAACTATTTGCATGTGGCCTGGGAGGCCTGCATTCCTTCAAGACAGCAAAGATCCTAGGAGCCAGAAGAGGAGCAGGATGCCTGCCTTAAGATAGTATCTTCTTGACCGAATAGGGAAGCTGCTCTCCTAAAATCTCATCAGTATGTTTGCCTATATAAGACCTGCATAATGCAAAAAAAAAAAAAATTGACATATCATGTCAATCTAGGTGGGGGACATTTCCCTAAGACCTACCCCTAGATGAGGAGCTACAGGCAACCAGTGGCTGCTCAGAAAATCTGTTTTCTTCTTCTGGTGCTTGTCACAAGTTTCCCTAGCCTGCCCTCAGGGACTCAGCACCAGCAGCCATGACGTCACCCACTACACCAAATGTGACACATTTCTACTGTCAGTAAGTTCTGTATTTTCCCTATGCAACATACGCACCCCGCACCCTTTAAAAGCCACCTCCTACCCTCTATCCCCTACCTCTCAACCCCTACCCCGTGCCATCAGGGCCCTCTCTGTCTCACAGTCTTTCATTCCCCACTCCTCTGCCTCCCCCCACTCTGGCTCTGTTGCTTTCTCCCTCTCTCTGTCTCTCTCTGTCTCTCTCGTGTCCTGACTCGGAGAAGACCCCACCTTCACCGACAATAAATCTCTCTTGTGAGATCTGTTGCATGAGGTGGCCTTTGTGACATACCTTGGGCCTGACCTACCCAAAGTCTTCATGTGCGATACACACACACACACACACACACAGACACAGACACACACACACACACACACCATTCAATACCAACTGAAGAGGAGGTCGTGAATTTGAGAGGGAGCAGAGAGGAGGATACAGGAGGGTATTGGAAGGGGAAAGCAGCGGATGGTGGGGGAAGTGATGTAAATATATTACCCATATGTGAAATTATCAAAAAAAATACAATAACATTTCTTAAGTGAAAAGCGAGTCCATGGCCACCAACACACACACACCCCACCCCACCTCAAGCCTCTTGCCACAACCCAGTACTCCCTGGAGAGAGGCTCACTGTATGAGATGTCCTTCCTGGGTAGCAACAGGGGTGGGGGCAGGGCTGTACATGTCCTGGGGGCAGTGCCATGAAGCCTCTGAGCCCGGTGGATAAGGGAAGGGTTGGCTAGAAGGCAAAGATTTCTGATAAACATCCCCTCTACTCTTTAAGGATAGAAGAGGTTTGTTTGGTTTGGGTTCCTTTCCATTTTTTGTTTGTTTGTTTGTTTTTTAATGACAGACACTCATTACCGTCCTTACAGATCTGGGCAGGAAGGGACAGCTGTCAGAGCATGGGCTCCCATTGTCAGGTTAGGCAGGGGTCACAGTTTCTCTTACATGGATTGAATCATCCCCCCTCTTCCTCCCAAAAGAGACAGATTAAACTCTCCCAGACCTCAGCAAGTGACCCTGTTTGGATCAGCATTTATAGCAGTAATCAAATCCAAAGTCATCAATATGGCTTCTTACTTGAACACTAGAAATAGGACATTCATATTTATTCATATTTGTTTGTTTAAATAGGGCTCGGCAGCACCTTAGCCAGTAACACATTTGCCTTGGTAACAGGACCCGAGTTTGATTCCCCAGAACCCTCTAGAAAGCCAGGCACAAGTTTGTAATTGGAGTACTGTGGAGGCAGAGACAGGCAGATCCCTGGGGCTCGCTAGCCAGTGAAGCCAGCTTAGTTAGTGAACTTCAGGACAGTCAGAGATCTTGTCTCAGAAGATAAGATGAGTGATGTGGTAATATGCATCTGTAATCATGTACCCAGGGGGATAAGACAGCAATATCATAAGTTCAAGTCTACGGGGCTACAAAGACCAGTCTAGCTAACATCTGAGAGAGTACCGAGGCCAGCCTGGGCAATGTAGCAAGACCTTGTCTCCAGATGAAAAATAAGAATCATGGGTATAGTCCAGTCCTCAAGGGATTCCCAGCATGCATGCAGGGTCTCCACAGCCTCTCCAGGTGTACTGCAAAAAATAAGAAAAATTAAAAATCAAAAGGCAAATATGAACAGTGGCCAACATACATGACAGAAGCTGATGTGCAGAGACAGGTAGAAAAGCAGGGCCACTTGAGTCTCCCGGTAGCTAGGACAGGGACATGGAATGTAATCTCCCATGTGGCCACAAAAGAAACCAACCTTGCTGACACTTGACTTGAAACCACCAGTCTCCAGAACTGGGAGAGAATACATTTCTGTCCTATAAGACCCCCTGGAAATATCTGTTCACAATGGAAGGCAGGTCTTCAGCAAATCTGGTTTCCTGATCTCCCTCTATGTGCTCTTGAATTGTTCAGAGTTGAAGCCATGAACCATTTCCCTGTGGACTGGTTCTTTAGCACTGTTCTTGAGGAGGGCTGTGGTGGTAGCCTCCTCCACTGCCTTCTTCATATCAGAGACTTTGCACGGGCTATCTCATCTTAGCCTCCTGCAAGAATAATTATTGCTACTGCCTCCCCATCTAATAGGTAAGGGGGCAGTTATACCATGCTCTTGAACCATGACTGAAAGAGCTGATACATCTGAGCCAAAGAAGACATTTAAGTGAGTTCCCAGAACAAAGACTCTGAGGATAGACCAGTAGATGGGCAGGGAACTTGGACAGTGAGACCCATAAGGCTTTTTCAATGCCACTTTCTTATTTTTAACACTGCTTCATACTGAGATAGCTGTACCAGCAGTCCACTGTCTATGAGCATAGCTCTGGGGAGTGGTTCAAACCACAGAGAACTGAAGGACTCTCCCCGGCATATGTCATTTCATTGCCAAGCTGCAGGTGGAGAGCTGGGTCATAGCTTCTAGCACCCGAGTTCCCTCATACTCTGCCACATTCTGGACTTCCTAGATAATACACATCCAATTATAATGGCTACTAATGACTGAATGTGTGGCCCAATCCCAAACCACATTTTCTCCATTGGATCTAAATTACTGCACTAACAACCCTTAGGCAGAGTTTTATAGATTCGAGCTCATTGTCACACTCAGAGGGCATTAGTTCACATTGCTAATGAGCCCAAGGTTATCTAGAGGAGCTGCTTCCATCCCATCTTGTGAAGGAACAAAGGATCTCATCCTGTCTTGCTAATGGCCCCAGGAGGATCCTTTTAACTTCTGATTGAGCCCAGAGAGGGGCATTAGGACTTAAGGGTGAATTAAATTCACCTAGAGAGTTTATTAAAGCCCAGGCCCCTGGGAACCAGAGACATACAGGATGAAACCCGAGAACTCACATTTTTGATAAGTTCTCAGTGAGGTAGATACTTCCATGCTCAACTTCTTAGGGACATCTCTCCCCCACCTCCGACTCTCCAATCTAGAAACTCTTCCCATGTACAGAGCCACTGCCCTCCTGGAGGTACTACTGCTGCCATTGAACTGAAGAGCTATGCGCGATGGAACCCAAGGAGAGGTAAGAAGACCCCCATGGGAGCCCAGATGCTAGAACATTCAGCACACAAATTGTCTACCACTCTGAAAAGGGCCCCCTCTTACAAGGAATATGAGCTTTGGAATGAAGTGGATGGACCGGAACCAGTGCCACACAGACCCCACTTCCTCCAGTTGGCCTGTAGTCAGAGGCAGGTTAGCATCTCTCCATACCTCCCGTCTCTGCTCCGACCCTCCTGGTTGCTGGTTTCTATCTTTAAAGTTCCCACTGGCTGCAGAGACAACAAGTATCTATAAGGCATCTCAAGAATAAACCGGGGTGGGAGGATAGCTTGTTTGGCGAAGTGCTGGCTGCTCCAGGGTAAGGGTTAAGTGAAATGGAAACGCCTTCTTTATGGTAAAAGAGAAAGAAGTGAACTCAAAGGGTGGAATGCACATTTCCAAAGCCACAAAGCAAGGTAGGGCAGAATCTTAGTGGCATAGACTTTCTGCTTCTTCCCAATGTGTGCCACCTTCTGAGATCACAGGTGAGGAGAACAGATTGAAATATTTTACGAGGGGGGAAATGTTTGAACTGTCAACTAGAATGGAAATTAACAAAGAATAGCTGTTCCCTCTACATACACACGTGCACACACACATGTGCACACCCACATTCATACACATGCATGCACCTACACATTCACACATATATGCACACACTCGTACACCCATTCCTGAGGGATCACAAAGACCAACGCTACAAAGAGACAGGAGATTATAAAAGGACAAGTGACAGGGAAGTGAAAACATTGTTTTTCCAGCAACACTAGTCATTTCCAACCTCATAGGATAAACAACTCAAATGTCTGCAAGAGGAAGCTATTGAAATTCTCAGCTGAAAAGCTAAGGGACCAAGAGGTCCAGACCTGATACCTGAATTTCCTCTCCCAAGTCAACATTCCCTGGTCAGCTCACCAGGACCTTACAGTTCCAGAACATGCATGGTGAGGGCTAATACCTTCCCAGGTCAAAGTTTGCAGCCCCGTTCTCAGAGCCTACCCAACAGGTTAGGCATGGATGTAAGGATAGGGGTTGTCTGCTTTTGCTGAGTTTAAAAGTTTTGCATGGTTTTCTTGAGCTTCTCATAAGCTGGTTGAAGTTTAAATAACATCTCTGACATACTCAGGATCCAAATGGTGCAGGAGCCAGCAGACGGCAAGTGTGGGGACACAAGGGATTTCAGGAGCCTTCACTGCTGTGCCAAAGCTCCCACTGAGCAGTGGAGAAAAAACATCTGAGGAGAGGATGGAGAGAAATGTAGGGTTTTCTTTTTCCTGATCAGCCAAGTAGGGGATGGAGAAAGAAGAGAGGAGAGCCAGGCCGGGCTTATGCTCTGCTGAGGAGGACATCTTAGATGAAGCACTGCCCACACCAGATAGAGCCCCCCCCCCCCCCCACTTGGAGCAGGTAAGGACAGGAGACAGAGATGAGAAAGAAAGGAGTGAGTCTAAGGGGGCCCTGGCTCCACCAGCTCATGCATTCTGCAGGATGGAAAATGAGCTGAGAACAGGGAACATACGAGCCCTCCATATGTGGTCCAGGGACAGAAAGCTGGCTTAATAGTTCTGTCTATTTTTTTCCTATATGTATGTGTGTGCTTGCTCACGTGTTCAGGTGGCATGTGCACATTTGTTTATGTGTATGTGGAAGCTAGCAGGCATCCCCGGAAATACTGCCTGCCTCCTTTGAGACGGGGTTTTTCACGTACCCACAGCTCACCAACTAGTCTAGACCATCTAGCCAGAGAGCTCCCAGGTGTCTCTGCCTCCCTAACACAGATGTTATAACCACATGCTACTATATCAGTCATTTTCACTGATTTGGGGAATTGGACTCATGTCCTCATACTTGAGCAATAGGCACTTCATTAAATAAGCCATTCTCCCATCCTTGTGTCTTGAGGTACCTTGTAAGCATTAGATTGGGTGTCTCTACAGGCAACAGGGATGTTAAAGATGGAAACAAATAGCCAGTAAGACACCGACCAGAGATGAGAGAGAGGGAGAGAGGATGTCCTGCCACTATCTTCAGGCCAACTGAAGGAAGTAGGGTATTGGGGGGCACCATTGCCATCTGGATCTTGTTTTCCTGCCTTCTTTGTGTCTCTCTTCCTCGTCACTGTCATCACAGTCAAGGGTCTCTGTGAGGCTGGCAGTTTCCATCTGAGTAGAGGACCTGAGTCCTCTGTGTAGACAATGGAGGATGACTTTATGGAGCACTGCCTTTCATTCAACTTCCATGGGGTTCCTAGAGATCAGACTCATTTTGCAAGGAATGCATAGCAAGCATATTGACCTACAGAGACATCTCAGCAGCCCCCACTGGTCTGTATGTTTAAAGAGCACTCAAGTGCTCCCATGTGCAATCAGAACCAAAAACCCACTGTGTCAGATATTTGCCCAAAGTGGAGTTCTCTGTAGATCAGGCCAGCCTTGAACCAGAGATCCACCTGCCTGTGTCCCCCCTCACTTCATCCCCAAGCACTGGGATTAAAGGAATGCACCACTACTGCCCAGAAGTGGAATATTCTCAATCATAGCAAAAGAGCTGACTCAGTCTGGAATGGATCAGAGGCTAGAGTCTGTGTTTCTCTGTATTTCCTGGGATTGTTTGTCAGTTTGTTTGATTGGTTGGTTGGTTTGGTTGGTTGGTTTGTAGATAAATTGGTTGGGTTGGTCCTTTGACATTGTTTTTCATGAAGTTTAGGTTAGTTTTGAACTCTATATACACCTGGGGATAGCCTTGAACTCCTGATCCTTCCCATCTAGAATGTTTAAGTCTAGGATTGAAAGTCTGCAACTACCACACAGAGCTTGAAGAATTTGATGTTCTAACAAGTCTCCAGGCCTATCCATGGGCATCACCAGTCTTGCCCCAAACCTCACAGGCCATCCATGGAAGATGGAATTTGAGCCTATCTGCCTCTAAATGTGCCACCATAGCTATAAATACCTCTCCTGGGAAATTTATCAGACAAAATGGAGAGACTGGCACAAGACTGGACTCAGCTGTTACAATTTGTACTCTGGGTACCCGAAGCAACAGCATTTAATGGGAGCACATCATAGATAGAGATACTAAGCTCTCCCCAGCATCAGGACCACAATCTGCATCTGCAGACTGCGGGGAGGTCCTGTGAATATGACTATCAAGTGGTACTGTTCTAAGATCACTGAACTGTGACACCTACCACACCCCCCAAGGCCACAGCTCAGCTGGGTCTCTCCAACCCATGTTAAATAATGGTGGAGTGAAGCAAGGTGTTCAGAGGAAGGGACTAGAATGTGATGACGATAATGACAAAGACAAAAGAAGCCAATCAGAGAGACAGAGGAATAAGATACAGGGGCAACCATGTGTCGGAGAGTGCAGGTCTGCAAACTGAGACTGGCGATAGATAGAGAATGTTCAGGACTTGTCCTACCAATTCACTCAGAGGTAAGATGAGCAGATGTTCCTTGGGTCTCCTGTGGATGGATTCCAACAATCAGCCCCTCTGAAAGTCCTCCTTCTGGTCTACCCTTTGTACATCATGGATGTGGGAGACAGAACAGATGGTTTATGGAGTTGAGGCTCGGTGAGCTCAGCTGTAGGATTCTCTCTCTGAATTCTGTTACCTTACCCCTCCTCCCACCAAAATGATAAAGATGCTGGTAACACCTCACCTCATGAGTATTTTGCAAAGACTAAATGAGACCTAACCTCAAACATCATAGGTCAGGTGTCTGGCTCATAATAAACAGCCAATTTCTTGGGAGAATCTCCATCCCCTAGCTTTGGTACAGTGAAGCAATCTCTCTAATTGCTGCTTTGGAAAGGAGCATCCTGTAATTCCACAATTGGGAGCAGAGAAATGCTGTGGGAAATCAGACACAAAATGGGAGGGCAACAGCAGAGGAAGCCCAGCGATGACTTGGGTTGCATCATGCTCGCAGATGGACATCCAGAATGCACACCAGCTGATGTTTCTCACACCTGGTAGTAATGACCCAGAGGTGCCCAGCTGACCTCAAAACCTTGTGACTATGCCTTTAACCCAAAAGCATATCACCATGCCAATTCTCGCCCTCCAAACTGCCCCAAGGCCTACATTTGTACACCACAGACCCTGAACCCCCCGGGACAGGAAATAGTCCCTGTCTCATTTCCTGCCCATAAATAATACCCTACGAAGAGTGCTCACTTCAGTTACATTATCTTGATTTGTAGTTGCCTCATGAGCAAAAGACAGGCTTAGGGGGAGAGAAGCAAGAGCCAAGAACCCTGCAAAAGTCTCTACTCCCCTGGGATCAGAGAGTTACAATGGAAAGTCTAGGGTGTGTGTGTGTGCATGTGTGTGTGTGTGTCTGTGTGTGTGTCTGTGTGTGCATGTGTGTGTGTGTGTCTGTGTGTGTGCGCATGTGTGTGTGTGTCTGTGTGCATGCGTGTGTGTGTGTGATTGGTCTCCAGTGCTGCCTTATGTATACTAAGCAAGCACTCTACTACTGAGCTGTATACTCTTACTTTTTTGAGGCAAGGTCTCACAGTTCTCCTGTCCCAGTTTCCCAAGTACTGGAATAAAAGGTCTATACTATTATGACTCGACAAGGTCTGTTTTTTTTTTAAATGCCTCCCCCCGGTTTGAAGAGAGCAGCAGTTATGATCATCGGGGCGCCCTTCCTGGGGCTACTTTAAACATCCGTCCATCATCTCCAGAGCTAGCTAACGTTTCCATGTGAGTGTGCCTCGGGTATAGCAGGCATCCAGATTCATCTGCCCGACCCACAGAGTCACCCTCAAAGCCGAGAAAGTAGGAGTTATTGTCATTCCCAATTACAGGTGAGTCTTACAAAGTTTGCCTGGCTTGCTCAAGATGATGCCCATCATCGCTGTGATTGGCAGGAGGAAACCAGTGGGAGGGGCTGCTCCACATGAGAATGCTCCGTCAACCTCTTCCACGCGGAAGTAGGAATCCCACGTTCACATACTACATCTTTCACTGTGGTTGACAAGCATTACAGTTTCTCTAAGCTCAGCTCCCCCACCTACAATATCAGAGTGTGGATTCTCAGCTCCTTTGTGGTGTGGTAAGGGCTATCTACCTTCTCCGAAGCAGCTTTGAGCTCAGAATTGGGGGCAGGGTGTGGTTTGTATTATTGTTCCGATAATATCTTCAGTCTGAGATATCAAGAGATCTCTCCTCTTCTCTTTCTCTTCTACCCCTCAAGTTCTGTAAAGAAAGCACCAGCCATCAACTATAATACAAGAATACTTTCTGGGCTTCTCTACCACCCAGAGGGAGGCATTTCTAGAAAGTTCACATTATAGTCCCTTTGCAATTTTCTAAGCTTCATGGGTTCAAGTTTACATGAGAGGCAAGAGATGCAGATTTTAACCCAGATCTATCTAGTCCCACCCCACCCTACCCATTCTCTGCTCCGAGAGACATCCAAGCAGGCCTGCTGGAGAACAAGGATGGACTCAGGGCAGCCTGGAGTACTGCATGAGTGTTTTCCTCAGGTTCTCATCCCTTTTAATTCTCAGAAAGGTCACTGGGATTTGATGTGGCCTCCCAACACTATTGCTGAGTGAGTGATGACTGATTAATGGAAGGGTAAAGACGATCTATTGCAAAAGTAAGCAAATCAAACATCAAAAACCTGCACAGCGACCCATGTGTATTGGGAGTTGACCAAGAGTCACCTGCTTTAGATGCTGGGATGGTTCTCTGACATTAGCAAACCAGCTGATGCCTCCTATGCAAAGCGAAGCACAGGGTAGAGACTTCAAGTCTCCCTTGAACACCTGTGTAAGTCATCCCATCATGCAATAAAGATATGGCTGTGGCAGCTGATCTTAGTGATCTACACACTTGGGATCTCAATTAAGGAGCTGCATTCATCAAACTGGCCTAGGAGCAGGACCGTGGGGGCATATCCTTGACAGCTAAATGATGTTGGAAGGTCTATTTCACTGTAGGTTGTGCTATCCCTGGGCAAGTGGGCCTGGATGCATAAGAAATGTAGCTGGATATGAGCTTGGAACAAGCCGTAAGCAGTATTTCTCTATAATCTCTGCTTTAGTTCTTGCCTCTGGGTTCCTGCCTTGATTTCCCTCTGGTTGAACTATAAGCTGACATATGAAATAAACCCTTTGCCTCCAAGTTACTTTTGGTCATTGTTTATCACAGCCACAGCGACCAAACTGATCAGGTCTGCTTAGTTAGAGACAGGGAAATGGCCAAGGTGAAGGAGCCTTGACTACCGTACATCAGAGAGACAGTTCGTTTCCTTCCCCCGTCCCTCCACCAGTGGCCCATCTGGGTCCTAACATCTGTCCAGAGATTAGAGGTTTCTAGAGATAAAGCTTGAACATGCCTAGAGCTCCCATCCTAGGAATGGAATTGACAATTCAGATGTGGAGCATCTTGCTGACATCTGGGTTCCATGAAGAAGTCCTACAATCTCTTCCACTCCTGGACAACTCAGCCAAAGTCAAGGCCTTTTATTCCTTCTCATGTTTTCATTTCTTCTACAAAGGTATGATATCCCGGGGAAACTCATGTGTCCATCCTCTGCCAGGCACTGATCCAGGTGTTTGGGATATCACGGAGATCCCTGTCCAGCTTCAGCTTGAGTTTTAACACAAGGTCAGGATCTGCTGGGGATGTGCCTTAGTGGTAGAGCACTTGCCTGGCATGCACAAAGCCCTAGGTTCCATTCTCAGCACCAAGACTCAGAACTGCACCCTGGAGCTGGTCTTCTGTAATCGGGTCCTTCTCTAGGCAGACTTCAGATGCCGGGATAGAGGCTACATTTAATTCACACCCAATTCTAGAGAAGAACTTTGATGTTAGCGATTCAGCTGGAGATACCTTTCTTCAAAAGAAGGGCCCCTGCAGTCAGTGAGATGGTTTAGTGGATAAAGATACGTGCTGCCCATTCTGATGACCTGAGTTCTATCCCTGGGACCCACATAGTGAAAGGAGAGAACTGACTCCTGAAAGTTGTCCCCTAGCCTCAATATGTGTATTATAGCATGTACACATACAAACGTAAAATATAAGTAAGTAGATAAATATAATGGGAGGGTAGAGGACCAGAGCGCTGAGGCTCTATATAAAGCCATCTCAACCACTCAGTAGTGTAAGTGACACACGCGTGGTAGGGTGTCTACATGGGTCTACAGGAAGGAACAGGAAGATCTTGAGCCACCAGTTGGTCTTTATTGATGACTCAGAGCATGGATAAGTATTCATCGCCCCTAGCTAGGTGCTGAAGCTACAGTAGAGATGAGAGGCAGCTCCTTACAACCCCCAGCCCAACCCATGAATGTCCAAACATGTTGGCATCAAGAAAGGATGAAAAAGATGGTGAGGCTGTCTGGGCAAACAGAGATAGTCAAGGGGGAGTGCAGAAGGCACTGCTGAGAACACGCAGGACCCAGACACAGCTGCAGGGAGCTTACTTCCCCTCATTCATTCGCTTGCTCACGACATATTCAATCAGCAAGCGTCTGTTCGGTGCCACCCCGGTTCCATTCCACTGAACTCAAGAGATAATTTGTTTTCTCGTGAAGGCGAGGGTTCTAAGGAAAGAACCAACCATTCCGTTTCCAATAGTCACACATCCTATGAAGGAAATTTACAAAGCGCATCATGAGAACCATGTGCTCTTGAACGTAGATATTCATCATGGCAGCTAGAGGCTTGGAGGCAAGCATCCTATAAGGCAGATAAGGTTCCCCCACACCTGAGGAGCCTGGAGTAGATGGGCTTGGTAGAAGCTGGCAGTGGGCAGACATGGGAACCCGTGAAGTCCTTACTGGCTTACTGCTGGTTTGAGTTTGACTTGCTGAAGTTTAGGGAAGATGAGGCTCACACTTCCTTCATTTTGTGCGGGGAGAATTTACAAAGACATTTAAACCGGGTGAGTTCACTGACTGCATCCCTCAGAGTGGTTAGGAAAGTAGGATTTCAGGATGGGTTACTTCAAGTCTACTTGGGATAATTGATAATAATTTATGTCCACGTCCACATCTTTATAGGTTGTTTGCAAGCATTTAAATACAAATGTACGTAAACGTCAGAGGATTCCAGTACTCATTCGCAACCAGTAATTTACAGCTATTTTTTCTCGGGTCTCCTCACACCTGGAATAAAGAGGCAGTGCCACAGTTGTCACTGGTGTTTGACTATTCAAATGCTCCATCCTGCATGGAGGGACCCTTGACTGATTGAGTTCTTGTTGAACTTAAACATCTCCATTTTCTTCTTGAGAACAGCTGGTCTCAATCTACTAACTACCCCTTTGCAGACTTGAAGGCCATTGTTAACATTCCCTTTGGCCATAAACATATGAAGACGTGTTTAAGAAATGAAAAAAAAAATGTTTAGCCTTACCAGTAATCAAAGAAATTCAAATCAAAACAACAAAATGCAATTTTTGCCTATCAATTTGGTAACTTTTTAAAATGATAGTCCTCGGGGCTGGCGAGAGGAGGGCGAAGCAGCAATTTCGTACATTGCTGGCGAGAGCATAAATTGGTACAGTCTCTCAGCATAGCAATCTGGCAATACGCTATCGAGACCCTGAAAATTGTCCTCGGCCTTTCACCTGGTAATTTCACCTGTGGGAATTTGTCTCAGGAAAACAATCAAAGAATCAGAGAAGGATTTCTGTGTAAAGGCGTTTGGGATAGCGCCTGGTATTTTCAATTATGAATCGTTAAACACTACCTACAAGTCAGATGTTGTCATGGGCTATACGAGAAAGGTATGCAAAGGTACGAAAGGGTTCATATGAGGGCTGAGGATATTGATTGGTGGCAGAATGATTGTCCAGCATGCATGAGACCCTGGGATCAACCCTTAGTAACACACATACTCTTGCACACATACACCAAACACACTTACACATTCACACACTCACACATACACACACATTCACACACTCACAAATTCACACAATCACACATATACTCAATACACATATACTTACATACATTCATACATTCATGCACATTCACACACTCAAACATATACATACAACACATACAGACATGTTCATACATGCTCATGTACTCATATATACAAGCACATACAAGTCACATGATCAAGGTATGACTAAGGGCATGCAAAGTAATCACCCTAAAAATCACATCACAAGCACACACAATAAGATGTAAAGCCAAATAGAGTATTATTTTAATTGTGTAATTACACTCCCCGATAATTTTCTACACATGTGTATAGAAAGACTAAATGCAAACATAGCAAAATATTAACAGTTTTTATTGAAGGATGATATAATTTGGGGTGATTTTTATTTTCTACCTTATAGTTTAACAGCTCATGTTGATAAACACACACACACACACACACACAAAATTTTATTGTGAAACAGGGACTCATGTATTCCAGACTGGCCTGGAACTCACCATGTAGCCAAGGATGACCTTGAAACTCTTAACCTTCTGCCTCTGCCTACTAAGTGCTGGGATTACAGTTGTGGGCATCGCACTGGGTTTACGGGATGCTGGGATGGAGTACAAGCTAAAAAAGTATTGTGCCAACTGATACCCTAGCACCTGCCCCACCCACCTTGCTCCTCATTAAAACAATAGATTAAAAAGGGTTGCAGGGTTTTCCTGGGTAGGCGAGATGTGAATATTTTATTCTTTGTGAACTGTACAGTCTGCATTACAGCTACTCAGCTCCAATGTGCTAACACAAAAGCAGCCTCAGACAATGTGTCAGCAAATGGGTATGGCTTCTTCCTCTAATAAAGTGTGCGTGTGTGTGTGTGTGTTTGTATATGTCTGTATGTCTGTCTATGTATCTGTATGTCTGTTTGTGTGTGTCTCTATGTCTGTGTGTGTCTCTGCGTCTGTGTGTGTGTATGTGTATATGTCTATATGTCTGTTTGTGTGTGTATATCTTTGTGTCTGAGTGAGCATATATGTGTGTGTGTGTGTGTCTATATGGCTCTGTGTGTATGTCTCTCTCCCTCTCCCCCTCTCTCTTTCTGTATGTATGTGTATCTGTCTGTGCGTCTGTGTCTGTATGTTTGTGTATGTCTGTCTGTGTATCTGTATGTCTGTTTGTGTGTGTTTGTATGTATGTCTTTGTACCTCTGTGTGTATATATGACTATGTGTCTATATATCTGTGTGTGTGTGTGTGTGTGTGTGTGTGTGTGTGTTGCACCAGGGAGTTTAATCCAGGGATTTTCATGTGTCAAGCAAGCTACCAACAATCTACATAGCTGTCTCTACATTTGTTTTTTTAAAAAATGAAAATTAATAGTTAATTGAATTTATGTTATGGCTTTAGTTTACTGATACTCAGCTAAAAAGATTTAAGTCCTTCTCAGCCCCATATAGCTATAGTCTCAAATAAATTTAAGTAGGAAGAACTTAAAAAGGATGAAAAAGAAGTGGGAATTTTGTGCCCTTCTCCCTGTCAAGCCATTAATCTGAAAATGTAGCCTATGGCTCCATCTTCTAAGAAGGTTGATAGTTTGACCTACCAACCACTTTACCCCTCAATGCCAATAGAGTCAATAGGGTGTGGGAAGAAAGTCAAACACCTTAGAGCCAGACCTCTCTCTCTCTCTCTCTCTCTCTCTCTCTCTCTCTCTCTCTCTCTC
>NW_021621692.1:5694710-5701682 GCF_004785775.1 Grammomys surdaster
CTCTCTCTCTCTCTCTCTCTCTCTCTCTCTCTCTCTCTCTCTCTCTCACACACACACACACACACACACACACATACTCACACACACACTCACACACACACAACCATATGGTTACAGAGGCTTCCAGAAAGTGAACACATTGTCCTACCTTTCTCCTTGCCTATGCATTTCAGAGGACAGCGGGGAGGGAGAAAGAGAATGAACTCTAAGTCTTCTGCACACTTAGAAGTGCTTCAAAGGGAACAGGATATATTTTTTGATAGATTAAGGAAGGTACATGTTAAACTGATGGTGGTCTATGAACGTTTGCCTTCACATGTATGACCCTTTGAGAATTTCCCCTTAGGATTAAATTCTACGCCACTCACCTTGGTAATACACAGACACAGGTCTGGCTACCGACTCTCGTCTCTTCTGTGTTCCAGCTTCTTTGGTTTGTTTCCAACTGGAACCCTTTTTCAAATCCATTGTAGACACCAAGCACTTTTCCTTTCTGGATCAGAAAGGAAGTACAGAGCCTTTGTATGACAGTTAATGAGTAAGGGGGAGGGGCTACACAGTGACAACCTCAAGTTTCTTGTCCTTTATCCTTATAACCAATAACATAAAGAATGGGAAACTACCAATTAAAATGTCCAAGGTAGCAAGAAGAGCCAGTGGATCGAGGGACTTTCCAAGGTCCTCTTAAGGCTCTTTGTTTTGATTCCCCTGAACTACTTCAATCTTGCTTTCAGATTACCCCAGGATAGGTAAGTCAGCTTTCTTCAGGCATTCTATCATCCTGGTAGCTATCCGATGGGAAAAAAGTGAAGAATGAGCTATTGTAAAATCTACTTCTGAAAAAAATTTAGAAGTTCCAATGAGTTGCCTCATTATAAAGCCTTTCACGTACCATAATCAAGAAGAAAGATATTTACCTCCAAGCCCCACTCTTTAGTCAAGTGTCCCCTTGGGACTTCTTTTCTCTAAAACCGAGCTTAATCTGATCCATTTTCCTTTGACTAGAACTGTCTGATTCTTGGTCTTGGGCGGTGGCTCAGTAGGTAAAGGCATTGCTGAAAATCGTAAAGGACTGAAATTCACCACACCTAAAAGGATGGAGGCACTCATTCTAACAACGGCCATGAGGGCGGGACAGGGTTTGGTTGGAAGCATGAAGGACAAGGACAGAGATGCAGAAAGTGCTTCTGGGTAGGGGACATCAGTTAGTCTGCTGTTACCCTAATGAAATCCCTGTGATAACTGAGTTACAAAGGGAAGAAAAATGTTAGCTCACTGTCTCAGAGATCCAATGTTCAGGATTAGGAAACCTCTACTAGCTCAGTCTTGGAAGCAGCAGACAGCAGACATCATGGTGGGAAGAAAGCATTGGTCCATCAGCGGACAGGAAATCGGGGTGTGATTTGGGGGCCCTGCTTAGGTTTCACTCACATCTCACTCTTACACTGTTATTTCCTTCCAAAGATGCTAATGGCTTCAAGAGCTCCCCGTGTCCTACTTCTTAAAGGTCCCATCAGTCACCACACCTAAGGACCACAGCTCCCACACATGGATTCTTAAAAAATAAACAAGAGAGAGCCAAAGCTTCCCAGGAAGTACTGGGAACTGCTGGTCAGTCAGGTACAGACCATGTAGAGTGTAAGAGAGGCAGGAACTAAACAAACTGAAGGGAGTCCATCTCCAAGAAGCCAGCCAGGGACACCATCGCTGAGATTATTGCTTGTTATCACAAGGGCCATGGATCGTCAACTCAGGAAGTGATGCTGCCAAGACTTCTTACGTTAGAAGAAGAAGCTGGCACAGAGAAACCAGACTGAAGCATAGGTGAGAGCTGGAGGTACAGACTTTCCAGACCCCTCCCCACTCATGGCAAGATCCTGACTGGGGAGGACAAGTGAGAGGTCATGAAGAGCAGAGATGAAATAGCACATGGAGGGCACAGGCAAGAGAGATGAAATCCTGTGCAGGAGGGATCAGAAGGACTGGTGTCTGGAAGAAGGTTGGAAGATGGCTGGTTGGATCACCAGAGCCAGATGCTCCCAAAAGACTGAGTAGGCTGAAAGATGAAATTAGAAAAAATGTTTGAAAGTCCCACCTCATCAGGACAGTAGGGATGGAAGGCAATTGCAATCGGTTGAGAAGTGGGTAGGAGGGGAGGAAGTGGGATCGATACCCACAGATGACTCTGGATATGTCTGTGAATAGAGGAAGAAAAGAAGGGAGGCTGACTTAAGGTATTTTAGAAGGCGTGTACGTGTGTGGTGTGAGCCTGTGTTATGTATGTATATGTTTGTGTGTGGTGTGAGCATGTGTGTGTGTGGTGTGAGCATGTGTGTATGTATGTGGTATGTGTGTGGTGTGAGCATGTGTGTATGTGTGTGTGGTGTGAGCATGTGTGTGTGTTGTGTGAGCATATGTGTGTATATGTGTGTGGTGTAAGCATGTGTGTGTATGTGGTGTGAGCATGTGTGTGTACATGTGTGTGTGGTGTGAACGTGTGTGTGCGTGTGTGTAAGTCAGAACTCAGTATCAAGTGTCTCCCTCAGTATCTCACCATCTTTTTCTTAGATGATGTCTCTCCCTAAACCTGGAGCTGACCAATTCAGCTAGACTGGCTGACCAGCAAGCCCAAGGACCTGCCTGTCTCTGTCCTACCCTCTCCAAATGATGGAGTGCCAGTCAGCCTTCATGCTGATGTCTCTTGGGTCTTCACACTTCCACAGTCAGCACTTTACCTACTGAGGCAGCTTTCCAGCTCCACACTGGGAGGTTAAGTTGACTCCAATACATCTGAGCACTGAGGAAGATGCTAGAAAGAAACATTTAGCATAAGACGAGCAATGGTGGTCATGTGGGGATGGTGGTAATGGTGATGGTAACGGTAACAATGGTGGTGTTCACAGTGGTGGTACTGATGATAGTAACAGTGGTAGCAATAATGATGTCGGTGATGGTAATGGCAGTAGTGGTGGTGATGATGGTGATGCTACTCTCAACAATTACTGACTGCTTTCATGCAAGTTCCCTATAGTGTTTAAACTAACTCTCACAATCACCTCATCCTGCACGCACATGAGGAGATGAAAGCTGAGGGGAAGCAAGTCAACTACTCACAGGCGAGTGTCAAATAGCAAAACAAGGATTTCTATCCATTTGTGCTCAGGGACACAGGTTCATGGGCCACTTGGAGTCTGCCTAGAGTGGCGGCCAGGGCCTCGCCCAAGAGCTGGAGGTGAGATCATCTCCTGTGAATAGTGGGGGTGGACTGGGAAGCTGAGGAGGGAGGAGGAGAGTTGAAACAGCTGCTGAGAAGAATGTGCAAAGGAGGGATGGGTCAGGGGGAAAGAGGGCACCAGGAGCCTTCCAGAACACTGATGGCTTCCAGAGCCTCCAGGAGATCCATCTCTCTCTTATCGCTTGCATTCCCAGTGCTGATTCCTGTGTAGACTGTGCAGCCACAGTCCTTGGGTTCCTTTCTTGTCTTTTCTTCTCTAATCTCAAGGGAGTAAGCCACGGAACCAACGTGGAACCTGATAGAAGATTTCAGGGTATGGAACTGGGGGTGAGCAACCCTCTGTCACTCTCCTTTCAGACCAGCAGCTCCTACTCCTTAGTCACTAACTCATCCATCCCATGCCACATCTTCCTGCTGGAGTTCTTGGTCCTTTCAGTGAACAGAGAAGAGAATGCTTCCTTTTGAGCAGGGGTCTTAAACTGTATCTATATCACCAATGTGACTGACAACTCTGGAAATAGTATCAGACACAGACAGACCAACGCTCCCTCTTAAGACAGAAATCCATCCACCAAACATACTGAAGGTGATGGCCAGACTTGAAGACACACAACTACTGCATATGGAACAAGGCCCAATCGGTTGTCATAACAAACCAAATAAGCTACTGATCAACTTACTAAAATCCACCTGAGACAAGGACCTTGAAGAAATTGAACTCATTTTAATAGTTTATAAAAATGGCTAACAGGACCAGGGAACTGGCATCAAAGCCTAGAAGTATGCTGATTTGTTGTCTTCAAATGTCATTTCAACTTACTGGAGTTTCATGGGCTGGTAGTTGCTTTTATTAAAATCTTCTTGGGAGTTGGAGAGATGGCTCAACGGTTAAGAGCATTGGCTGATCTTCCAGAGGATTTGAGTTTAATTCCCAGCAACCATATGATGGCTCACAACCATCTGTAATGGGATCTGATTCCCACTTCTGGAGCACATGAAGACAGATCACTCATATTCATAAAATACATGAATAAATAAATCTTTTGTTTAAAGTATCTTCTTGGGGCCCTGTTCTACAAGGCTAGCAGCTCAGTTGTCAAAGAGTTGCCATAACTGAATCTCCATAATACAGAAAAGGCACAGAGAAAAAACCCATGTCTCTGATCAGGGGGAAATGGTAGTGTTTGAGAGGGTATGAGCAAGCCTGCTCTGATCTACATTCACCGGAACTGTATTTGGAAGAAGGGGTTAAGAGAGAGAGAGCAGACAGAGCCAGGGGGACGGTGCAGTTGGTAAGTGCTTTTCAAGGACCTGAGTTCAATGTCTTAGGACACATGAACCCCCTGGTAGTATATAATTTCAGCACTGGGGAGTCAGGTGCCCAAGGCTCCCTGGCCTGATAGTCTAGCCAAATCAGCCAATCCTAGGCTAAGAGTCTCTGTCTCATAGAACAGGGTGGATAGCAACTAGAGAAGACATCTGAGATTAACCCCTGGCCTCTACACACATACACATGTACACACATGTGCACACAGGCCCACGCGCACACACACACACACACACTCACACATACACACACACACACACACAGAGAGTAATTTTTTTAGAGAAGCATTAAAACTTTTGTGGGTCGTGTCCACATGTATGAGAAGCAAAGATCCTTGTGTTGCATGTCATGTGTACATATGAACACCCATATAAGCACACCACGCATAGGTGCTCACATACATACTCTGGGTTTCTTCAGAGTCATGTACCATGACCCAGCCTAGGTTAAGATCAAATACGGGTACTGTCGTGTTTGAGCAGAGCTCTCCCGCTAAGTCTTCTAACAGCCCAGCCTGTCCTTAGCCTGTTCAACAGGCAATTTCTCGCTTCCCCTTAAGTCGCCTTGAAAAGCAGTCCAGGGCAACAAATCCCTTCAGCTCATTCCAGCACCACTCTAATTAATGCAGGAGAAAATTAATTACAGAAGGATTTTTCAAGACCTCTGCATCTAATGACCAGCCCCGGCTCCCCACAACCCCTCTAACTAATTGCAGCTCCCCATTGGCCAGGTCCAACCCGGCCCTCTGCCTTCCCCTCCCCCTTCCCTCCCTTCCCAGAACCCTGGAACAATACCACAGGCTAATTAGGCAGGGAAAGAGTTTCTTGGCCAAGGGGCGAATGCTAGGTCAGTACCTTGAACAACCCAGAAGAAAAACAAAACAGCATTAAAAAGTGGGGGGTGGGAGTGGGGATGGGGGAAGCCGGGACTTGGGTGAAACCTGTTAATCCTGGGCACATTTCCGCCAAATATTCTCTTTTTTTCAAGTGTTTTCTTCCTGGTAAACAATGTTCTGTGGCTAGCCCTGAAGATTTTTAGGACTCTGTTGCTTAGTAATATCGGGGAAAACACCAGGTCCTCACCTCAGCCCCATTTTGTCCCTTCTGTTGCTTGTCGCTGCTCTGCTGAGAGGTGGGGACGCGGTCCCACAGAAAGAGACAGGCTGTGTGTAAAGAAGAGCTGATCTCTTCCCTTTCTCCCTCTCTGTTTCCTATCTCAAAGCTTTTCAGAATCAGGCAGAGATGCTTGCGGCTCACTTGCATGGTGTTGTAGGCCAGTGCTGGCCCTGCCCCATGCAACTCTCTCTGGCAAAGCAAGTATGCTTGCTCTGTGGTATCCAGTGAGGGAGCTACAAGCCCACATAGCCATCAGACACATCAGGTACCACACATGTAGCTCCTGTCACTGAATGAGACTATTTCCTTGTCATTAATGGGAATCAAAATAGCCATATCAAGTATGTGACTTGGGGACCCACAGATCCTGCCAACCCTCCTCTAAGAGCACAAAGCAATAAGGTCTAGATCTCTCTCGGTGACTTTTGTGAGGAACAGAGGATGAGACAGCTTAAGGAACACACCGTCCTTGGTTTGAAGGTGACTCTACTTTCTGTAACCTTGGGCATTGCTTAAGTTGAGCCCCAGACTCCTCTTCTCTTGGGTTAGCAGCCACACTTCAGGGCTACATGAAGGCTATGGTAATGAATGCCAGGTCCCCTGGTGACTCCTTTCAATGCAGAGAAGCAAACACAGCCTGGCATGGTCCTCTACTTAAATTTGGAGGAGGGGAGTTGGGGGTGTTTTGGTTTTTTTTTTTTTTTTTTTGGTTTTGGTTTGTTTTTTGAGAAAAAACAGGAAGTTGGGTGGCTAGGGAGGTGGAGAGGATCTGGGTGGACTTGGGGGAGGGGAAGAACACAAGCAAAATATGTTGTATGAAAAGATTTTTAAAAAATAACTTATGAAATACAATGTGAAAAAGAGGGAGAGGAGAGAGAGAAAAGAGACAGGAGAGAGAATGAGAGGAGAGAAAAGAGAGAGGAGAGAGAAAAGAGAGAGAGAAGAAAGAGGAGAGAGAAAAGAGAAATGACAGAGAAAAGAAAGAAGAGAGAAAAGAGAAAGGAGAGAGAAAAGAAAGAGGAGAGAGAGAGAAAAGAGAGAGGAGAGACAGAAGAGAAAGAGAGAGGAGAGAGAGAGAGGAGAGAGAAGAGAGAGAGGAGAGAGAGAAGAAAGAGGAGAGAGAGAAAAGAGAGAGGACAGAGAAGAGAACAGAGAGAAGAAAGGAGAGAGAGAGGAGAGACAGAAGAGAGAGAGGAGAGAAAAGAGAGAGGAGAGAGAGAAAAGAGAAAAGAGAGAGAAAAGAAAGAGGAGAAAGAGAGAGAGAGAGAGAGAGAGAGAGAGAGAGAGAGAGAGAG
>NW_021621692.1:5701782-5703832 GCF_004785775.1 Grammomys surdaster
CGCGCGCGAGAGAGAGAGAGAGAGAGAGAGAGAGAGAGAGAGAGCCCACCTTCACACTTGAGACACTTCCTGAGCTATATGCCTCTGGCCTCCTCTGTTTGGGCTGATCCCCAGGCTGACCCAGGCACAGACACCTTATGCTTCCTCCTAGCTTTCCCCACCTCCCTTGTCCCATCACCCACATCTCTGGGAAGTAAGGGTTGGATGGGGAAGACACCATGTGACCTGAGAAAGGCTTGCCTCACCCATATTCACGGAGTTCCCCCCCCTCCCCAGCAAATGGAACAGGGATGGAACGGAGCCTTTCTGGTTTCCATTTTGTGGTTTGCTTATGCTAAATTGTAGTTTCCATATAAAGCAAAGCCCCCAAACATGTTTTTAATAGTGAGGGAAAGGTCTTCCAAAGAGACACGCACAGGGGGCTTGGAAGCAATCCGGCAGGCAGGAAGCAATCTGTCCTTCCCTCTCTTTCTAAAACAAGAACTAAGGTTTGTAAGAATCAGAGGGGAAAAAAAATGCTAGAGGGTCTGATGACATGGAGCCTAAAACCTGCCCTCTCTGTCTCATGCCTCTCCAGACCCTCCCTCGCTGCCCAACCCATGGGCCTTCCTAATCTCCAGCTCAGAAAAGATGGCTGGAACAACTGTCTCCACATAGCCCTGGCATCTGGAGAGCCTCACGGCCCACTCACTTCCCCTACACAGTCCCAGTCACTCCTCCAAGCAGGGAGAGCCCAAATCACCCAGTGCTAAATAATTCCCTGGTAGGAGAATCTGTCCTGCTGCCGCTTGGCAGAGGAGAGACAGGAAGCTATTTAGATATATTATCTCCACTTTCAGGAAGTTCTGAGGAACTTTTCTATTGCAGTTCACACAAACTTTCTGTCTAATGGTCATTTAGTTATGCCGGGTCATTAGGTCACCAGAGAGGAATGCTAGGCTAATTCTACCTCATTGCAGAGTCTCTGCTTGCTGCTCCTGATCCAAGGGAGGAGACACAGCTTCCGTGGTCCTGTGGTAGAACAAGGCTGAGCATTTAGCCTAGAGGTCACGGAGGGGGGGGGGTGCAACACTAACTTCAGAGCCCCGTCTTAGCTCCCACATAAACACCTCTTACTCGTAAGAGAAACTTTGAGCTTTCCCAAGGAATTTAGAGGGTGACAAACTGATGCCGCCCATAGGTGCTCTCTGGGAGTCCACCTTTAGCAGAGGTGGAGAGACTCTTACTACCAAAAAATAACGTAATCTAGATTCACAGTCAGTCTATAGGTATGCGTCCGTAGCTAGCCGCTGGCTTCCGTGCAGATGGTGACAGCCATGACTGATTGGTGATTCTATCCCAAACACTATGCTAAGAGTAGTACAGGAATTCACTCGTTTAAGGCCCCAGCAACTCAAGGTAACAGGAGCTAGGAGGAAATTGGCCCAGAAAGCCAGACACTCAGCTACAGGTTACACCAATGGAGCGACCAGGTTGAATCTGGTCCACAGTGACCTTATGCGGTGGCAGACAAGTCCTGTGACGACAGCTTCCAGTAGAGCAGGTGCCAGTCACAAAAGACTTAAAAAAATTGGCTGGTATGACTGAAAAGCCAAGCATCTAGTTTTATTTAACTATAATTCATTTATGTGAAGGTGGGAAAGATGGATAGAGCGGTAGGTTCAAACAAGGAGTGGGGGTGGGGTAGAAAGCAGACTTCTTGGTGAGTGACGATAAGGAATAGTGGAAAATGACCATATGGGGTTGGGGAGATGGCTCAGTGGTTAAGGCGCTTGCTGCCCAAATAGAAAAAATGCGAAAAATCAGAGTTTTGATCCCAAGAACCCACAGAAATGCCTGGTAGATACCGTGGCCTACCTGTAATGCCAGCCTAGGAGTGGGGAGACAGGTGACTCCCCAAACAAAGCTGGTTGACAAGACTATCCATATTGGTGTGGTCTGGGTGGGACTGAGAGAGCTTGGTTCAATTAATAAAGTAAAAAAAGTAATGGAGAATGAGTCTTGTCATCAACTTCAGGCCTCTACACACACACACATACACACACACACA
>NW_021621692.1:5704714-5752088 GCF_004785775.1 Grammomys surdaster
TATATATATATATATATATATATATATGTAACACACATGACCACACAGTTATAAGCAAGTACTTCACACATACATACACCACACATAAACATGCAAAACACACGTGCATGCACACACGAACACAAATACAGAAAAAGGGAAAAGGGGCAATGCACACCCTGTGTTCTCTGATGACAGACATCTAGTCACTTCACCTCCGCAGTTTTATTCATTTGCCCTTCAGAACACCTTTCCTAATGACTGGGTTAAAAAACAAAACCTTCTATACCCCTGGGGTGCATGTGTAGTGTCTGCATCCTCCAAAAACATTTCAAACAACAGACCTGAAATACAACCACACAGAGACACATCAGAACCCACATAGGCATGGCTATGCATCTGTACTTAAAAAAAAAGGGATCGGGGATGAGCGCTTTCTGCACAATCATGAGGACCAGAGTTCAAATCCCCAGCTCCCAAGAAAAAGAAACCAATATGGCTGAACATGGATGTATCTTGAAGTTCAACAGTGTGGAGGGTTGCAGGCCACCAGCTTAGCTCCAGGTTTTGTGAAAGACTTTGTCTCAAGAGGATGAAGTGGAGACTGATAAAGCAGGGTATCCCCTCTGTCCTCTGTGTGCACACTTCCAGGTATACACATATACACACATGTATACACAGTGCATATACACAGATTTACAGACATATATATACATGCAGACACAGTATTGCATACATGTTTACTGGAGCATATGCTGTGGGTATGCACAAATGAGTAGTTGTGTGCCATACAGCACTGTTTCCCCGTACAATGGACTGAACACAACTGTAATCTGGTTATTAGGTAATGTGTTGGTCATCTGTTTGTAGTGACAAGGGTGCACATATGAGCTTATTGCTTTGCCAGGAGTATAAAAGCATAGCACATACAGCTATGGACCTGACACCTAATAATGAGAAGAAACAGCCATGTTAGAAATTGTATGTTCACCACAACAGTCTTCTTCTTGCTTTACAATGTGCTCCTTATTAAGGAGACACTATCAACACCGGTGATAGCCTTTTGGATCCTGGGTCTACTGTATCTTGTGGCATCAAGCAGCCCAGATAACAAGCCCTCATAACAAGCAGCCCAGATCTGATTGTGGTGTTCCATGTTGTTTGCTCAATGACAAGAATCACCCAAAAGTCCCTCTGCCATGGAACAAGGTCAAATGCTTTTGTGAATAAGCAAAGCAAGTTAGGACTAAAGGGGGAACTTAAATGCTGCTCTCTTTCAACTATCCAGGGGAAACTAGATGTCGTGGCACACACCTGTGAATCCAGTACTTGAGAGGTTAAGAGGCTGAAGGATCATGGGAAGTTTAAGGCTAGCTTGGTCTACATAATAAGTTCCAGGTCATTCAGGTCTCTATAGCAAGTTCCTGGCCAGTCTCAAAAGACCAAAAATAAATAAATGAAAATAAAGGAGCTTTGGGGACTTGGTGTGTTTGATCAGTGACCAAATCAGTGAGACATGGGGACACAGACACACCCTGCACACAACCTCTGTGAGCGGTTCTGCCATCCTCTACCTCTGGGAACACATTGAGAGGCTACTTCTCGGTTCCTGGAGGCACCCACAATTTCTGAAGTTACAGGGGGTGGTCCTTATCTGGCTCAGTGTTCGAAGAGACTTCTTGTGGCCTGAGACAAGCTGATTGTGGGACACAGCTGTGTAGGTATCCACATTCAGCAGAAGACAGGGGAGCTGGCCTCTTGTCCGGAGAGCCTCAGCCACCCCCTCCCGACACACCTCCTGGGATCTGGCACTCCACAGCCTTTCTAATGAGCTGTCTCAGGGAGGGGGTGGCCACTTTCCACAATATTTTGGCCACTGCTTGTCCGCCTTTAGAATTCCGTCTTCAGTTTTCCATGTACAGAGTGCCGTCTGCCGTGACCTTTCCCTCGCTGCCATCTCTGACGATTTCTCATGCGTGAAACATATGTTTGTTCATTATTTTGTTGTCCACAGCCTTCCCTCAAAACCGTCCTGCCCGGGGCTCCCTCCCCAGACCCTTTACCCCCATGTCACACATATAATGAATGACCATCCCTTCAGACAACAAGGTTGAAAACTTGTGGTCTCCAAGGCAACAGGGTATCCTGTGGTGGGGGCCCTTATCCAGCCAGTAAAGAGCTAGAAGTAAAGAGGTGGGGGAGGTCCACGCAGAGATGATATCATTCCTATAGCCTGGAAGCAGCCAATCCTCTGACAAAGATATGATGTCATCTCCCCCAGGCCCACCCCCTTGTGCCTAGGTAGCCCCACTGGGAATTCTAGACAAGTATTGAACTGAAATTGTATTGCTGAGAGAGAAAAAGGGGTGGGGGATGGCAGTGGGGAGAGGGGAAAAAATCTATGGACTTTCTGGATGGCCCAGGCAGACACGACAGTCTTCACTAACAGCAGCCCCATAAAAATGTCATCAGCTCGGGCTCTCCTGCCTTACAACACAATGATTTCTTTGGGGAGAAGAAAAAAATAACGAAGATTTATTTTGCAACCACACCCCCGCCTCTCTTGGAAGAGAAATACGAACCCACAACAAGTTGTGAATGAAGAGTTTTCAGGACACACACACACACACCAAACCCAGTCAGAGGATGTTCTGGATAGAACAGGCAGACATGGACACTTCACTCACACCCAACTAAGCTGCTCTGGGCCATCTCTCAGTTGCCACAAAGATGGAGAATAGCTGGAGGTCCCCAGGGTGGGAGCCTGGTCTAAGGCAAAGCTGCCTGGTCTAGTAGAGTGAGCCACTTGGGGCTGGGGGGGTGGGGAGGGCAGTCTGTCCCCAAGACAATGACAGCATCTAGGGCTTGGTGCCAGGCTCCCAGGAGAAGCAAACAAGCCTGGCTTTTGGGAGAGTGTAAGCTCATTAGAGAGCCTACTGAAGTGTTGCCACCAGGCAAGGACAGGGGAGGGTGTGTGGCCTTCTTCTGCCAGCTTTCTCTGCTGACACTCAGAAGCAGGGCTGGCTAGAAACTGGCACACTAAAGCCTTTCCCCCAAATGCTACAAATGTTCCCAGGAGTCTAGGACACTGGCTAATATGCCCAGTGGCTGTGACCAGGCCAGAGCTGTCCCTGTCTTGAAATCATGCAAAAGAATCTAGTTCCTCCAACAGGGTCTTTCTGGATCTCTGTGTCTCTAAGGAAACAAAGAAGCAAAGATTTCTAAATTCCCTGTGCCTACTCACGTTTCATAGAAGTGGATACCGATTCCCAGAGAAGGGTCCAGCCCAAGAAGTAACAGTCAGTAAATCTAAGGCTAGACCCAGGACTGTCTCCACCCTCCTCTTCATTACCCAGGAGGAGCCAAGGACACAGTATTAGCAACTAGCACCTGTGTGTGGTGGGACTTCTTTGTCTCCGCCGACCGACCATCTTTGTGCTAAGCGACCACAATGTTGAGACGCGTTGATAATCATCTCACCCACATTCCTATAAATGACCTACACAGGAGAATCCCTGTAGATCTGGCTGCACACACGCGTGTTTGGCACCTGCTTCGTCTCAGCCTTGACACACACCGAGAACAGAATCCACCAAGCATCATCAGATGAGGCAAGGGTGTTGGCTGAACCCCTTACCCCATTCATCTCTTTGAACCTATTTCTGCCAGCTAGGCCCCAATTCCCAGTTTCTAGAACCTTCCTAAATAGCACCACAACTGGGAGCCATCCATTTAAAACATGGCCCCTGTTGGGGACATTTCAGAATCAAACGATAACAGCAGACAAACCAGGAGACCTGGAGATATATGCACATCACATAGGTGCTATAGAAAAGTTCCGGGAAGAAGAGCTCGCCTATAGTCTAACAAATACTTAATAGGCTCCTACTTCTATGCCAGGTGGCAATACAAATCCGGCTGTGCATATAGTCTGCCCTTGTGGCACTTATATGAAGAGAGTGAGATTGAGGCTGAAAAAATATATTTCTATGAGCCCAAGAAGGCAGGGACTTGATTGTATTGATAGCATAAAGTCCGGTGCCTAGCATTTAGTAGACAGGCTACGTCAGATGAGTAAACAAAAGTCGCATCTAGAAGCAGGTTTGTAACTCTAGAGGGCACTAGCAAAAAGCAGGTGTGGATGGAGGGGCTGTCGAAGTGAAGACTGCCCAGCTGTGATGACGGGCTGGAAAAGAGGAGGACAGTGGGCTGGGGAATGTAGGTGTCAGAAAAATAAATACAAACATCTGAGTGCAGCCCCCAGAATCCATGTTCTTACAAAGTTGGGAGAAGTTACAAGCATTTACTTATAGTTCCAGGACTGAGGAGTCAGAGATGGGCAGGTCCCTAGAGCTACCAGGTTGGCAAATTCCAGGTCAAGTCCAATACTCTATCCTAAAACACACACACACCTGGGGGTGGGGGGAGAGGGAGAGAGAGAGACAGACAGACAGAGAGACAGAGAGATACACAGAGAAAGACAAAGACACAGAGACACAGAGATACAGAGAGAGACAGAAGGAGACAGAGAAACAGACTGAAACAGAGACAGAGACAGAGAAACAGACAGAGATGGACAGGGAGAGACAGAGACATAGAAGCAGAGACAAAGAGAGGCATTGAGACAGGGAGAGGCAGAGACAGAGAATGCCATAGTGGTGGCACCTGAGAAACAATGCTTGGGAATGTCTGACCTCTAACCTTCACGGGCATGCACGTGCAAATACACACATACTCTCCTTCTCCCCAAAAGAGGTTGGAAAAGAATTATAAAAAGGACTTTAAAAAATCATAACATCTCTGTGACACAAAATAATGTAAGCCACTTCTTGGTTTTTGGAGTGTCCAGGCTGGCCTCAAACCTTTAATCCTCCTGTCTCAGCCTCCTGAAAACTGATTACAAGCATGAGCCATTATACCCAGCTTGCTTCTTGGTATTAAACAGGTCCTGTTGAGAGCTAGCTAGTGACTCTCCTGCATGATCTGGCCATCCTTCGAGCCTGGCACTACTGGAATCGTGCTGGTTAACAGGGAAAATGAAAAGGAGAAAAGCCACACCAACTTTCTTTTTTAGTCTTTGCTCAGATGAGGCCACATTAATTCTGCCTGGGCTGATTAATCCTCAACTCCTAGGCTAAAGTAATCCAGGTTCATTGAGAGACTGTGTCTCAGAAGGTAAGATGGGACAGAGTTGAAGACTGTAACTGCTGGCATCTGCACACGCACACCGCACTCACGCACACACGCACACGGAGACATACACACACTCATACATGTGCATGAACCACATATGCCAAACACACATACATACACTGAATGATAATCATAAGCATCACTTGTCAGTGGGAGAAGCAGAGGTCATGTTAAACACAGAGAAGAACATTTCAGCTACACAGACAATAAATAACCCCAACAATTATGACACAAAGAAACAGGTTTGTGCTTTTGCTTTTTTTTTTTTCCCTGAGATGAAGTCTTACTATGCAGCCCAGGTGGACCTCGGTCTTGGGATCCTCCTTCCTCAGAAAACTGAGATGAAGTTGGGATCCTGGTCCTAGACGAAGGAGGGAAGCCAGAAGGGACAGGATTTGACCACTTTACCAACCGGACGGCAATCCATTCAGTATAAAGCAGAATCCAGGCAGAATGTGTTAAAGTGGCAGGTGAGGCCGGACACCCCATGCATTCTCTGTGATGCTGTTTTTAAACTATGTTTCATTTGGAAAATTTGCGAGCATCTAAAAAGACATGACAGAGCAATGGCCCAGAGCTGCTCCTTATTAAGTCCATAGCATTTACCTGTGTGGATGAGCAGCAAGGTCTGCACCCCTTAGGGACAAGTTACAGGCCACGTGATCCTTTACCCTTTGTATTAGTTACTTTTAAATGCAGTGCCCAGACACCCTATAAAAAGCCATTTAAGATATGTGTTTATTCTGACTAACGACTCAAGGGGCCGATTTCACCATGGTGGAGTTGGCAAGGCAGCAGGCAGAGGAGGCACGGTGACAGAAGCAGCCTTTCGGGGCTACTTTTGGCTTTTGTGTCTTGAGGCAGGCTCTCACTATCTCTCAGATCTAGGATTGTCCCTGCTCTAATCTCTTGAGTGATAAAATGGAGGTATACCACTACTCCTGACTCCTCTGTCCCCTTCAATAGAATATTATGAGGAGTAGAGATGTCTGACCCAGCAGGTCCTTGTGAATAGATAATGCGTGTCATTGCTGATGTGTGACATAGATGACCTAGTATCCTCTGGACAAAAAGGTGCCATTTGTCCCACAGAGATGATGGCGATTCCCAAGACTTTCCCCATGTCCTTACTAATATTAACTGCTTTTGTAGGGTTTATAATACTCTTTGTAAACTATAAGTAGCTCAAAAGAACACAGAGCAGGACGCTCTGAATCTCTTGCTCACTACCAGTGTCTCGACTCCAGATTTATACCCAGTGGGAATCCTTATCACCTGATTCAACATCCATACAATTTTGAATGATTTTCCAACTCTACAATTCCTCCTGTACCCACATTTCAGCTCTCAGAATTTAATTAACAATAGCCTACTATACCGACGGTCTGCTTTGGGCAGTGACAAAAGTCCTGACAGGAAGCCACTGGGAGAAGGAAGGGTCTATTTGGGCTTACAGTTCAAGAGACAAAAAGCCATCATAGAGAGAAAGCCATGGTAGCAAGAGGCAGGGGGCTGCTTGTCATGCTAGATCTGCAGTCCCAAAGCACAGAGTGCACAGGAAAAGTGGGACCACTCAATAAAACCACCTCCATCCACCTCCAGTGACCTGCTTCTCCTAGTGAGACTCCACCTTCTTCCCAAATAGCACCACCAGCTGGGAACCAAGTGTTCAAATACATGAGCCTATGGGGGAACAGTTTATATTCAAGTCACAATACCATCCCTTTATCTTTATGTGTCTGTCCTGTCATTTAACTGTCTGTCTGTCATCTATCTATCAATTTATATACCTATCTGCCTGTCTGTCTGCCTGCCTGTCTGTCTGTCTATCCATTCACCTATGATCCGACTGCCTATTCATTTGCCTAATCACCACGTACTTCTGAATTCCTTTTATTAATGCCACCCTAAGTTACACTGGTGTTCAAACGTGCAGCGGATGTGGTCGGCGGCAGTACCTTCAAATTGTCTCTTGCAGCCCAAGTTGGGTCCATGTATCAAAATTCATCTTCTAAAATTCCACATCACTCTTGTAAATTAAATACAAATGACCTTGTGAGTACCCTGGAAGTCCCCACGGGAATATAAGGTGGCCCACACATCCGGAAGGACCAGCGTTTGAATGATGCAGAGGGAGCTTCCGGCAGCGGTTCTTCCCACCATGTAGGAAGTGATTCTGCTTCGCACAGGAGCTGATGAGCAGAACAAACACAGGAACCTACGGAACATAAGGCCTTCAGAGACACATAGGGACCTCTAGAAAGACATTCACGGATGGCATGAGTGTGCTTGGCCTCTCAGACAATACTCTTGGAATTGAGAGTCAAGAATCACAGGGCAGAGACTCGCAGCTCTAAATACCACATTCTTGACATTTTTGTGGATTTTGGTGCAGTTTTTAGCAGCCTCGACACAAGGAACCGTATTGCCATCCTCATTTTTGGCAACAGACACTCCAGCTCTTTGCTGTGTTCCCTCATGGCCCCATGCAGATCTGCTCAGGGAGAAGACTAGAGGTAGTTACGCCAAGGCTCCAAAAGGCAGCAGACTTACCTAAGGAGGTGTGCCCCTGTGCACAGATTCTGGGACGGGAGATAATCTTGCCTCCTCTTGGAAAACGAGGAGCACACACTTTCAGGCCCTTCTTTAGCTTCAGATGAGTTAGTTATTTGATATATTGATCAGTTATTTGATATATTGATCAGTGTGCCCATAGAGGGTCCCACCCTCCCTGGGCTTACACTGATGAAGACTCATGAAGGATGCTAAACCCCAACACAAATAACACGCCTTGCTTCGTGTCCTGCTCCTGTATTGTCAGAGGCCAAGCTTAGAGCAGCCATCCAAGGTAAAACTACAGTTCTGTGCAGCGGCCCCAACCCAATACTCCTGCTATATCCTCAGGTTAGGATGGATTTGTGTGGGCACAGAGAGGTGACCAAAGGGGAACGTTGTGATAAGGTGCCAGGCAGTCAGCAAGGGAGGAAGAGGAGAGGCCTCAGAAGAGACCAATTCTGCTGAGCCTCTTTATTCAGGCCTTCTGTACTGCGAGAGGTAAATGGCCGTTATTTAAGCTACAGCCTGCAGATTTTGCTAGAGCAACTAGTAAAGAAATTGCTATCGCTCTCCCCTTCTGCACAGCTGTCGTCCCCAATCCCTATCCTGCTCCCTCTCTTCTGTGGTATTGTACTTAGGGTTCCCCAGGGCTTTCAAGGATTCCCATAGCAGAGCCTAGCTGGAGCCTCTCCTAGAGGAGAAGGCAGTCCTAGGGGACATCTGATCCAGACCGCCAACCTCTTTGATGCCCTCTTTGTGTTTAGTTCTTGCTTCTTGTTCAGCAGCCTGCCGCCAGCTCTGCTGGTCATATATCCACCACTAAAACCCAGCCCACAGCCCTTGGCATCCTGAACTGGAGGACCCAGAGCGGCACTGGGGGAAAGAAAATCACTCTCTGTGGGTCTGTGGCTTCTGACAAGATGGGTGCTTGCTGCCCACCCACTGGCTGGCCCCACAGAAAGGCTGCCAGGACCTGGCTGGGCTCAGTGAGTCCTCAGAAGCTCACACTGGCTGCTGGGGAAAGGAAGGCCTCAATGTGTTCCCACCAAGCTCCCCACTTTAATCAGATATTATGGGTGGCCTGCTAGATCAGGTACCCCCTTATCCCTATGATCTCACATGGTGGCCCTCATATCACCAGGTGCCAGGCACAGTCTTCATGACCTACCTACAAGTTGGGAAGCTCTGGAGGGTAGGGTGTGTATAGGAGGAGGACCAGTTGCCCCGGGGGCTAGGAGGAGACCCTTGCTATCAGTTCAATGTAGCTCCAGTCCTGCATGCGGCAGGAAGCCTGCGCTGGGTGGTTCCATTTGCAGCTAGTTCCCATGCAGCCCTGGCCTTCTCCCTGCGGGCAAATCAGGGCATGTCCGGAAATGATTGTGATCAGTCACACTACCCAAGAGCCCAGCCAGGGAGAAAACACTCTGTTCTTCTATTTTATGAATGAGTAAACCTGTATGCTTTCTATAAATGTCTGTGTAAATCACTGGTGGGCATTCCCCTCTTGGCACAGGAAACACCCAGCCTAGTCCTCTCTCCGGCAGCTTCTTCCTAGAGAGGAAGCTTGGGGGCCTGTTCTCTCCACCTCTGGGCTTTAGGGAGTTGTCTTCTGCACTGCTTTCTGGCTGTGGAGAGAAAGCCCTTACTCAAAGACTCGGTCCCAAAGAGGAGGCAGCTCACCTTCCCAGGGGCTTTCTGGATGAAGCACCAGGCCGAGGCCCAGTTCGACCTACTGTGGCTTCAGAATCTTTTGTATGCAATCTCCATGGAGCTCATGGTCACACTGCCGATCCCAGTCTGCACAGTACGCTGCCCAGAAAAAGCCACCAAAGGCAGGCAGCTTTCTATATAAGAGTTCCATATTCACTTAACTCACAAGTAATCATTAATATTACCCCCTGGCCCATGTAGCCAACTGTTAAACTGGCACTAATGTAGTGGATCGTGGGTGCCATGACCAGTGTTAAAACCCAGTTGGAGCTGTTGGCTTCAATGAACTGGGTTCATTTATACACCGTGCTTTGCATTTAACCAGAAGGCTAGACGCTTGATAGCCACTCGAAGAGGTTTCCCTCAGCCTGCCTTTAGACTATCATACTACCTACCTCCCAGCCAAAACTCCAAAACTTGATCTGACCAGGCTAGACCAGTCTTAACAAGCTAGTTCCTAGCTTTGCTTGTGTGTGTGTGCGCGTGTGTGTAAAAGAATTCACAAGAAAGGCTAAAAAGTACAGGAAATCAGTTGTTCAAGCCAATGTACATCACATGTGGCTTTGGAATCAGCCCACCTGGATGATCCTGCCACGGAATAGGAACCTAAGTATTCTCTGTGGGCTACAGGGAAGGAGGTAACTCTGGCTCTGCCAAAGGGAGGAGGCAAGCCTGGAGGTGTGGTATACTGCCTTGATCTCCTATGAGACTAGAAGAACCTACTGTCTTCCCAGCTTCCCCTGCATACTGGATTCTGGCTCAACCAGAATCTGTTCTAATCTAGAAGCGCTTTAATGTGGTCCACATCCAGCTCTGAGGACACATTCTCCCGGTCCAACATCAGAGACGAGAGAGTCTTTTCTGCTTTTTCTACCCACAGCCTGCATCCAGGCTGAGTGTGACTGCCTGGGTGCACTAAGAAGTAGGCAAGGGGCAGCCATGCCATTTGGGCGGCTAATGTCAGGGGCCAAAGCAAGAGCCCAGGAAGCCATAGTACCCCAACTTGCCTATATGAAAAGCATGTTAGATATTTTCTCTCCAAGTATCTTGGAAGCTGGGGCTTCCCCAGACAGTACTTGCGACTTGGAGTAGGTTAGTCTCCAGGCTCAGTTATCGCCCTTCTCCCAGTAACTGCTAGAAAGATGGGTGGAGGGAGACAGATAGGAACTATCTATCCAGAAGCAAGTCAGGACTCAGGACTGTCCAGGGCAAACACCAGAACTACATGATCCTCCTGCAGTTCCACTTTGCCCCCTGAGACAGAGGAATGGCTAGCATATGCCGTCCCTTGGAACAAAGTCTTCTTACTGCTTGATAGACTCTTAAATTTGCTACTTAGTTTGGAACTCCAGATTAGCACTTCTTAGCTAGGTGTCCTTAAGGAAGGTACCAAATAGCTCCAAGCCACTGATGAAACAGCAACACAGCAGACCTGATAACAAACACACCACCCAAAGGAGGGGTTGGAGTGAGGACTGGCTACATACATGTTGTTTGGCTCCTTGGGGACAGCCTGGCCTCTTCATCTCTGAATGGAAAATTTCTTCATCTCAGGTCCCGACTTATTGTGCCTCCTGCCCTGACATTGCTTCCAATCACAAGGGATCTGGGAGTGGGGGGAGGGGGAGGGCACGCAAGTCTCCATTTCCATCTGAACTGCTAGGAAAGCAGGCCTGAGGGGTGTCAGGGTTAGCACTCTTCTCCCCCTTCCTCCTCTCCTGTCTTGCCTGTCTCTGTCAGCCACCAGGCTGCCTTGGTCAGGCCAGAACTCGTCCGGCCGGCTTGCCTTGGTACCTCGGCTTATCCAAACATCTTCATCTCTTTTCATAAATCCAAACCCTCCTTATCAGCCCCTCCATCGGGAGGAAGGGCAGGAGGGGCTTGACTGAAGTGTGGGGAGAAAAGCTTTAATTAGCCTTCTTGCTCCTCGGGGTCACCGGCAGTTCAATTACCCTGCCTTCACATGGCCCCAATCACGTAGTGAGAATGGCAGCCCTGCAGCCGGGCTCTCAGAAACACTGTTCACAGCTGCTGCCTGCCAGACTGGGACCTACCTCCGGCTAGTGCTAGGGCTGGACTCCAGCAAGTTAGAAACAGAAATCAGCCCGTGCGATCGGTGCCTTCTCTTAGCACGCAGGTTCTCTGACAGAGGCCTTCCAGCAACCCCCAAGGCAACGGAATTTCTCTGGTCCACTTTCTGATGGTACAAATTACAGGAACAAAACCCCAACCTTGGTCTCAGGAAGCAAGTTGATTTTGCAGTGGGCAATGGGACAATGGGAGCATCTATCTTATGCAAAACATTTTTTTTTTTTTTTGGCCAGCCTCGAAGCTGTCTCCATAGAAATGAGGTGAAAGGCTAAGTAAGACATGGAATACAGGCTCTGGGAGATGCTCAGTTCTGGCACCTTTGAGCTGTGCAGTCTGGGACAAGTTTTTCCCATCCTAAAGAGTAAAAACAGTGGGGGTGGTAACTCTCTGCCTCCCATGGCTGGGAGCCCCAAGCCAGATCACATGCAAACATGCCCCATCCGTGCCAAACGCTAAACAAATGACATGTATTCTTAGCTATCCAACCCACTAGACATGTGGGAACATCTTGCCACAAATACCGGGCTCGGAGACTGATTCTGTTCGCGCTTGGATTCTTCTTTGATTCTGTTAGTTTCCTGCGGCCCTGGATTGAATCTTCAGCACTTCCCCAACACGGGCTTCAGCAGCTGGAGCTAACTTTTCACAAGGATGAGATGCCCAGACTCTGCCCCCATGCATCTTAGCTGCCTTCTCTTCCTTCCTCAACCTGTCCCCAGGCTGTGCGGGGAGCCAGGCACTGCAGCCTTGGCTTTAACAACCTCAAGTTCCAGGTGATTGATCAGCCCAATGGGTCCTACCTCCAAGCAAGCCCTCTGCTCAGGAAATCCACAGCTAGGAAGAATCTCGAATTCGGAATTCAATTAGAACACTTTGTTTTCCTTTCAGTACTAGGGATGGCGTCTGGCGCCTCATGCACAGTAAAGCAGGTGTTTTAGCACTGAGCTGGGTCCCCAACACTTTTTACTTTGTCTGTTGAGATAAAGGTCTCACTGAGTTACCCAGGCTGCCCTGGATATCACTCCGTAACCTCAAAAGGCCTTGAACCTACTTCTGAGTCTCCTGTCTCATCTACCGAGATTACAGATTTGACTAAAGAAGAACACTCCAAGAAGGGAAAAGTTTGTCTTAATAATCACATTGGGGGGGGGGGGAGGCTGGTATAAACTGGGACTGTGTTGGATGAATAGGGAAGGACGATGGCAGATTATCTAGATCTTGAGAGAGACAAACAGAAGAAACTACTCAAAGCTTGTTAGAATGGGATGCTCAAGAGAGCACATGAAGGAATGGACGGTCTAATCCATGTTGTCCGCCTTAGTCATCGTTAGTTTTCCATTCTCAGACTCAGTTCATTAAGGGACCCCCCACCCCTCCAGTGTCCAACTCAGTGCCTGGTGCATTGACAAGCAGTCTCCAGGGAGGAGACAGGTCTCAGGGACACAATCCTAGCTTCCCCACAGGTCCCAGCTTTCCTGATCATGATCGTAAGTGGCATGTGTGCAGTCTCCAGGCCTCCGGAACAGGTTCTCATGCATTTTCTCTTTTGATCCGAGGGAGATAGCGCAGACAGGAGCACGCACCCGAGAGGCCACCCTGCTGCACCACACACTGGCTGAGCAAGAACAAAGACCATAAACGAAGAAGGAGGATGTTTGCTCTCTGCTTCCCGCCTTCCTGAAAACAGGAAACTCAGGAGGCCAGCTCTGGCCAGTCTTCCACCTCTTCCTACCCCTACCCCAGTTACACAGCCTAAGAGGTTTGATTTTTATGACTCATTTTTTTTTTTTAAAGAAGTGGGTCATATCTCTTACAAGCTTACTGTTTTACTTGTCCTTCTTATTCTACTCCCTGTCGTAGGGAACAGAGATGGTTCTTCCGGAGCTGACAATCATGAGGGGCTACTTCTGTGTCCTTTTACTGACTCACAACCTCTGCTGGTCTTGCCTTCCTCAACCACCTGTAAGGAGGCTTCCCTGGTGGAGAATGTCAGTGGTAGACTGAGTTGAGACAGTCGGCAAGTGCTGGAGGACAGTGAGCTGAGAAGGGAGAAGAAGTTGTCTATGAAGATGTTCATCTATGCAGGCAAGGTTTCCAAAATGGCAAATGACTTGCCATGGGGATAATATTCACAGCCATCAGGAAGCAGGAGAGACAGTCTCTCTCACTGGTAGGGGAGAACCGATCACTAGCCACTTCGGAAAGACAGAAACTAAAAAGAGCTGAGCTGAAGACCACAAAGAGCCGGCGTCTCTGCAAACAGCAGGCAGGATCTGGGCCAGCAGTGCCTTGTGAGATTCTGATCTGAAGCTTCCTCTGTGGGTCTTTAAACACCCTCTTCTTGGTATTGCAATAGGGGCAAAGACAAAGCCTGACTGAAGGGGAGGATTCAGGGAAATATGGCCTTCTAGATGTGACGGTGTGACTTCTCCAAGACAGACAGCAGATGTGGTTTTCTACGCGAGACCCACACAAAATCAAGCCCAGCCAGAATCCCAGCATGGATGGGGGAGGGGCCTCCGAGGACCCACTTCCGTAGGACAAGCTATTAGCAGCTGTGGAAGGAGGCAGGCATGTTCTCTTTGGGGGATATATATGGCCCGGTAGGCTGCTCGTTCCCCAATGGATGATCCCACACCCAAGCACATATGGGTAATGCTAACTAGACTCAGAGTGTTAAAAATTATAACAGTTTTTTGAAAGAGGTCCTGAAGTTGAAGGAAATGGGTACAGGGTATCAGAGAGAGTCGGAGGAAGGTAGTAGTGGGTAGATATGATCAACATATGCCAAATAACTGTAGGAAAACTCCAAAGATTAGAAATGTTATTTTTTTAAAAGAAGACTAGATATGTTTATGAATCAGGGTTCTGTAGAGAAACAGAACAATAGAAATTGTGTGTGTGATGTAAACACACACACACACATATAATATAAATATAATATATAAATATATTATATATATATATTTGCATGCCCACATGTATGTGTAGACACACACAGTTATCTCTTGGTATCCATGGGACACTGGTTCCCTAATATAACCAGGATCCCTAATATAACCAAGTCCACAGATGCTCAAGTCTGTTAAGCATAAAGACAGTAAGTACATGTAGCCTCCACACACCCTCTCTGTGTTAAATCATCTCTAAGTTACTTCCAATGCTTAATGTAGCATCCTAGGATCACTTCGGTGCTACGGAGGCAGAGCAGTACACAGTGTGCGGTACGCTCGGATTTTATTGTTTGGAATTTTCCAGAATAAAAAAAAAATACATATTCCATCCAGCATTGATTGAATTCACAGATGCGTTGCCCACAGATACGGAGGGATGACTGTACATACGAGGAGATTTATTCTAAGGAAATGGCTCGTGCAATTGCAGGGCCTAGCATGTCTGAGATCCGTAAGGCAAGCCGGCTGACTGGCAGGAACTGGAGCCACAGTCTGGAGGCAGAATTTCTTCGTCTCTGAGAAACCTCAGGTTTTGCTTCCAAGACCTTCAGCTGGTTGGACTGGCCCACCCACATTATCTAGGGCAGTTCTCTTTATAGCTACAGAATACCTTCACGGCAGTACCTAGAATCACACTGGCCATGCAGACACTGAAAACTCAACAGCCCAATAGCCCTGACAAGAGGCTCCAAGGCTGTTTTTAGGTCTGTCATCCTCTCAGCCAGAAGAGTAATCATGTCTCCCCTTTCCTTGTTGGCTCGATGTATTCATTTCTGAGCTATTCCCCCTATCACTGCTAGGGTATATAGATAACCAGGAAGGGAAATCTAGCTAGAATGAATTTACTTAGAAAAAAAATTGGTTGGAGTGAAAGCTCAGTGGATAAAGAGCTTACTTTGCAAGCATGAGGACCTGGGCTTGCATCCTCATAACCTGTAAAGTTGGACGTGTTGGTGAACATCTGCAATCCCTTTGCCCCTGTGGAGAGATGGGAGGTGGAGTCATGAGAATTCCTGGACGTTCATAGGCTGCTAGCCTGGGGTACACCATGCTGACCACCAAGAGACACTGCCTCAAGCAAAGTGAAGGGCAAGGACAACACCCAAAGTTGTCTTCAGACCTCCACATGCACACCATGGTACACACACACATCTAGCCCCATCTGCAGAATGTGCATGTATACATGCATACACATGTCACACACACACATGCGTGCATATGTATATGCGAAGTATATATTAAATAAACTCCCTCTCTCTCTCTCTCTCTCTCTCTCTCTCTCTCTCTCTCTCTCACACACACACACACACACACACACACACACACACACACAGGGTCTTACTACATAGTCCTTCCCTGACCTGGAACTATGTAGACCAGACTGGCCTTAAACTCACAGAAATCTGCCTGCCTGTCTCCTGAGTACTTGGATTAAAAATGTGTCCCACTATACTAAGCTTTAAATCAAATCTTAATTATAATCTTATTAGCATCAATTAAGAAGTTGCAAACTATCTCTACTCATCCAGTCCCTGTAGCATAGTTAAATGGCGTATCATAAGGCCGTTCTATGAAATATCATGCTACAGCTAAGAAAGAATAAAGTATCCATATATACAAATAGGAAAGCGGCAGAACTACATAGCCTGTGACTTAGCTCACAAAGCTATAACAAAATGCTACAGGCTAAGTGACTTATAACAGAGATTTATCAGTGTTCTGTACACTGGAAGTTGAATATCAAGGTGTTGATGTAGTTTCCCTGCGGTGATAGTCTGTAGACTCCAGGATGCAGATTGTTGACTTCTTACAGTGTCCTGACATGACAAGACGGACAAAAGAGCTGTTCTTTTAGGCCTGTGTAAGACACCAAATCCATATCCTCAGAATTTAGTCACCACCTTAAGACCACAGCTTTAATTACTACCAATTTGGGGTTATGATTTCAATTTAGGAATATTGAAAGAAAACTACTATTCAGACCAACTCATACTGTGAACCGAATGTGTATTTCGTAAGTCTACATTTGTGTGTGATCCATTATTTGTGTGTGATATTTGTACAAAAAAAATGTCCAGAAAAAGACCAGAATGAAACACAATAGTATGTCCTAAGAGTTGTCCCCGGGAAGAGGGTGCAATTAGTGACAGAGGAAGGGAGATTAAATTATTCAACGTATACATCCATGTGTTGCTTTGTCTGTAGACAGAAGGCAGTCTCATGTCATCTATAGATTTTAAAAGAGGATGACAATAATGATGAAGGGGACAAAGCTACCTGAAATCAATTAGTCTGGTTAAAGAGAAAATCAGCCTTCTCCAATAGAGAATCACTGGGCATCTCGACCACACGCCAGAACAGGCCTCATGCCCAGAAGTTGGCCAACACAAAACAGACTCAGTGTAGTTGTTGCTGCTGTTGTTGTTGTTGTCAGGTTTTGTTTGTCTGTTTGTTTCTTAGTTTTTCTCTTATTGGATTTTGTTTGTTTTAATTTTTGTTGTTGTTTTTTGAAAGAGAGAAAGAACACAGACTTGGATTGGTAGGGAGGGAGAGACTCTAGGAGGAACTGGGGGAAAGGAAAGAACGTGATCAAAATATATGTTATGGAAAAAAATTAAATAAAAAATAAATTAATTAAAATTTCCTTTTAAAAGATGAGGGAATTGGGTTAGTGATTTCTGAGGTCCATGCGGTCTTTAAGTCTTATGACGTGTTGTTAGCCCAGTCACTGGTTGAGCCTCTTCTACTTGTGGTGTATAGCTTTGTACAGATGCCTCTTGTACTTGGCACAAAGAAGGTAAAGAAGCTTTAAAAAAAAAAAAAGGCAGGGAGGGCCTGTCCTTAGCTAGTCCTCTGCCTGAGCTCCTCCCTGGGGTTGGCCAACCAAGGACAGTAAACAGAAATCTGCCTTCTTGAGCTGACAAGTGGCAGAACTGGCCAGTCACCTCCTGACAAGGGACAAGCCATTAAAGCACAAAGAAACGCCAGCAGTTCAGACTTTGTTTTCTCTTCTGTGTTCTGGTCAGCTCCAACCTGCGAATCATAAGATAGTTCAATCCCCAAGGACTGACTGCCCTTAACATCCTTCATTCCTCAGTCAGAGACTCACCTTGTAGGAATGTATGATGCACTTGCCATAGCATCTGGATGTCCCCACCCCACACAGGGAATGCTGTTATATACAAATGGCTCTGCTGCCCTTGGGCCTCTCTCTTTCCAAGCCTTCAATCTAAGTTTTTTTTTTTTTTCCTCTCATAAAGCTGACCTTGCCCTGAAAATCCCAGTACTTCTTGCTTCCAGAGCATGCAGGATCTTGGAGGTGACCTTGAGCCCAAAGTTCCCAAGAGCTAAGAAGTAGACTGACTTTAGAAAGATCCCAAACAGCTTTCTGTCAAGACACTACACAGTTGTGATTAGAAGTCCTCCTTCCAGGGCTTAGACACTGCCCCATCATTTTTCCCGCCCCACCATCTTTCCCCGCAGATTTTTTTGGTTTCGATGATGGTGAGCTCACTGAGAAGCAGGCACTTGATTCAGCATTTCCTTTTAAAGTAGTACGATACTTGAATTAGGTGAGCGGCTATGGCAGTAAGCACTGGAGTAGGGCCAATCAACTACAGAAACTGATACTGAATAAGGAAACATTTCTTACCAGTGAGAGACTCTCAAAGATGAGATAGGTTTGCCGGGCATCGTAAGAGACTGAGTCACACCATATGAGGGTAGGTGCCAAGAGAAGACATGTGAGTATCCGTCCTTCCCTGGAGCAGAGCTAAGGAAGAAAGGGGAGGGGGTTCTTGGTGGTCTGTTCTCTATGTTTGCTTGACTTGAGTTCTTAGACGGTCATTTGAGTGAACATTGGGAACTAAATCAATATTCAAGACCCTCAAGATAAACGCTGATCTTATCCATGAAATTCCTCAAAGAAAGGAGGAGAAAGCACAGTAATTAAGCATCAAAACAGGTGGAACAGTATCCTAAGGTTGGTGTGAACATCTGTGCATTTTACATTAATAACTGTTTTGCCCACTTAAAGACGGAAGGGAACAAGATGTGTTTCTAAGAATCAGAAACACTCCAGAGAAGGCTCCATGTCCAGGTCAACACAAAACAGATTCTATGGGTTTTTTTGTTTTTGTTTTTTTGCTGTTGTTGTTTTGTTGTTGTTGTTGTTGGTGGTGGTGGTGTGTGTGTGTGTGGTGTGTATGTTTGTGTATATGTGTATGTATGTGTTTGTATGTGTGTGTGTACATGTGTGTGTCTGTATGTGTGTGTGTGTCTGTGAGTATGTATGTGTGTGTATGTGTGTGTGTACATATGTGTGTATGTGTCTGGATGTATATGTGTGTGTATGTGTATATGTGTGTGTATGTGTATGTGTGTATATGTGTGTGTGTGTGTGTATGTGTGTGTATATGTGTATGTGCCTGTATGCTTGTGTGTACATGTGTGTGTCTATATGTGTGTGTCTGTGTGTCTGTGAGTGTGTATGTGTGTGTGTATGTGTATGTATGTGTCTGGATGTGTATGTGTGTGTATGTGTGTGTGTATATGTGTGTGTTCTGCTTGTTTGTTTTTCCTATTTTTGTCTTATTGATAACCAGAGGGACCAGAAATCCTGATCTATCTGACTCCAGAACTTGTGGTACCGGCCCACAGCAGTGCCACACTCTGACTAACTGGTTTCCTTTGGATTTACTGGCTTGGGCCATTCCAAAATGGTGGACTGTGAGCACATTTCTGTTTTTAAGGCCGTACACTGCTCCCAAAGCTGAGTTTGCTTCCCTACCTTCTAATCCTCAACGAGGGGTTCGACCATGGCCAAGAACAGACCCACTCATGGAGAGGAACAGACACGCCACCCTCTGCCCTGACAGGTTTCTAATTGTATTCTTGGGGCCCTTGAGGATGGGACATGGTGGTGACAACTCCTTAGTTCTCTCAGCTGGGACAGCTCAGCAGGAATGAGAAAGTGTGTCTCCTGAGGTTGATGAGGTCTAAACATTAAAGTCCCCAGAGCACAGATGGCAGAGAGAGATGATGAGCACTGAGCCCCTGCAACGACAGTTCTTCATCTAGTTAACTTTGAAGCATTACTGAATAGAGAGAAGTGTGGTAAAAAAAAAAAAAATCAAAGACATAATCAATTCTGATCTGGGGATACCAAGGAACACTTTAGAAACTGATAACAAGAATTTAGGAGAATGGAGCCACTCTCAGAGAAGAGCAAAGAGATTTGCTCGGTTGGGGGAACCAGAGCAGAGAATGAGGTGATGTTCTGGGAACTTAGAAGGATGACCAATGAAGCACCCAGAAACAGAGACAGATGCTTTGACCCTGGAGGGCCTCTAGAGACAGGCAAATACCAGGTCAGCAGTGACCAGCATAGGACAATAGCTGAGGAAACCACGACAAGTCAATGGTGAACTCAGAAGAGTGCCGTGAGGAGAAACGATTCAGACACTTAGAACACAGAGCCCCACACCCCATGCCTCCTTCCTTCCCTGTATCTACTGATAGAGGAGGAAGGGAGCCTGGAATTCCCTGGGGCAACTGGCCTTAAAGACAAAGTAGGTTATCATGGTGGGATGGTACACAAGGGACTCCGGAAGCTGGGAAGAGAGGATTGCCACACATTCAAGGCCTACCTATTAGAGTACTTACGCAGCCTGTGTTAAGCACCGGGTTCCATCCTTAGCATAACTGGGTGTGGTGGCATAGGGTACACCTGTAATACCGACCACCAGGAGGTGGAAGCAGGAGGATCAGAAGTTCAAAGACACCCTCAGCTATGCAACACAGGAAATCCCGTCCCAAAAGCAAACAGGCAAGAAAGTGAAGTTTTATTTCTCACATTCCTGAGACTAGAAACTAAAGCACACATGCCTGCCCTCTGAGACAGGCATTTATCTCTCTCAAACAGAGCCTGCCACCCTCTTCCCTTACATGGGCTTTGCACATGCTCCTCCTTACCCACAAGGCTCCGGGACATCCACCCACACTACCCCTGCCTCCCAGAAAAGCCCGCTGTCTTCCTGCACAAAGCAGCTTTGGCATGGATGGGCCTGTGTCCTTAGAATCTCAGGCTCTAATTCTGAGAGGATAGCCACTCAAGTGACAAGCCCACTCCTGCCTGGGTCCTCTGGCAGACTGAAGGGAAAGGCAAGTATTCTCCCCCCCCACACCCCGAGTCTTTGGGAACACCATATCTGAGATTTGCTTGGCCACCCACGATGCTGGCTCTGCCAGACCAGATAACCATTCCAGTTCAGCAGGCCCACCTGATGGTGCTGTTTTCCTTCCCCTCTGGGATTCCTTGAGATTTGGTGACCTGCCCCGATGCCCCACGTGACTGACATAGAAAGCCTGAAAGATCCTCCCCAGCCAACTGAGAAATCAAGCTACAGGTATCGAACATCTGAACCGTTCAAACCTTGGAAGCCCTGCAGGCTGAAAACAGTTCGATATCTTGTGACAGCCATTCACTCAGCTCCCCGCCCCCCCCCCTTAAATGACATGAGTTTGTCTTTCGACGGTCTTTTATGAGCACTTCGCATGTACCAGGCCATGTTCTAGGAAAACAGAAAAGCTACTGTAAGATCTACAGGCCCCTGTGCTATGGAACACACAGTCTAGCCCAGTGGGGGCTCAGCCCTGCTTTTTTGGTGGGAAGGAGCAAGCTCATATACCATCCTCCAGTGGGTGGGTGGGTGCCATGGTGATCCAAGGCACCAAAACTCTTCCTTGCCAGGACACTCCTCTAATGGGCAGAGTCAGAAGTTCCCCTCGGGCTATGGGATTTTTCCAAGCCTTCAGATTCTGATGCTTTCCTACCCTACGCCACCCTTTCCCTTCCCCTCTCTTCCCTCAGGGGTTTTCTGAACTCTATCTCAGCACGTACATCTTGGGAAACTGAATTCAAGATCCACACAGTTGCAGGTAAGTGACTCGAGGGAGGTAAAAAGAGAGGAGGGGACAAGAGGCTGCCCTGGTGAGAGAGAATATGCGAGCTACATGGAAGGCGTGCTTGCCCTTGCTTAGAAGGCTGACGTGAGCTGTGGTGTGAAGCAGAGGAAGAGTCAGCCGTCCTCAGAGAAACAGGTGAAGAGGAAGAAGAGGAAGAGAAAACGGCGAGTGTCCACAGAACATGCAGCAAGTGGAAGAAAAGTTAAGACGAGGCCGTGTGGTGGTTTGCGTGAGGATGGCCCCATAGGTAATATGTTTGAATGCTTGGTCCACAGCTGCTGGAACTGTTGGGAAGGATTAGGAGGTATGGCCTTGTTGGGGGAGGTGTGGCCTTGTTGGGGGAGGTGTGGCCTTGTTGGAGGAATTGAGCTTTGAGGTTTCAAAAGCCCATGCCAGACCAGACAGAAGTCTCTCTGTCTCTCTGTTTGTCTCTGTCTCTGCCTCTGTCTCTGCCTCCCTCCCTCTCTCTCTCTCTCTCTCTCTCTCTCTCTCTCTCTCTCTCTCTCTCTGTTGCTCTCTTTCTCTCTCCTGCTATGTTCCCACCTTATAGACATACCATCTGAAACTATAAGCAAGCCTCTAATTAAACGCTTTATTTTATAAGTTACCTTGGTCCTGGTGTTTCTTTACAGCACATACACAGCAATACAGTAACTGAGACAGGCTAGTGGAGCCAACAGAACCTTAGAGTCCAGATTCTCTTTCAGGTAAAGTTCCAGGAGGAGAGAAGACATGGAGGTGACTGGGGGTGTTGCTCAGTGGTTGAACACTTGCTTAGGATGCATAGAGTCATAGATTACTGCAGCAATACACACACACACACACACACACACACAAAACCGGGAGTGGCGGTCAATTTCTGCCCCTAGGGAAAACACTAGAGTGTGGGGTAGGCAGAGGGATGTGGCTATATTCGTACCTACTCTAGTTCGTTTGAAAAAGTGAATCAGCTGCAAAACCCAGGATGTTATTCATTGCTGGTCACCTATTCCCTGGCTCACGAGTGAGTCTGACACACTCCCATGTCATTCCAACTTGGAGTCCTCCATCCAGTGGGAGTCGGAGGCCCTAGAGGGTGGCAGAGAGGCTCCCCTCAGACCAGAGCTTCTCAGCTGGATGCGATTTTGCCTCCCCAGGGACTAAGGATTATTTATCGATGTCCAGGGACATTTTCCATTTGTGTACTTTGGGCTAAAGGGGTGATGGAGGCACTCTTGGTATTTAGTGGTGACAGGGTAGGGATACTGCTTAGCATTCTATGAGGAACTGAGCAGAAAACCTCCTTGCACAGGAAAAAGTCCAGCCCCAAATATCAACAGGGCCAAGCTGAGTTTGAGAACCTGCCCTAAACCAAATGCCAGGGCCCTCACCTCTGACCCAAGGAATGCATTCTTTTATTAATTTTATTTTATGTGTCTGTGCTTGTGTGCCTGTGTTGTATGTGTGTGTGTGTGTGCCTGTGTATATACATATATACCATGTGTGTGCATGTGCCCACAGGCACCAGAAGAAGGTAGGATCCTTCAAGAACTGGAATTAAAGCAGTTGTGAGCTGACAGAGTGGGTGCTGGGAAATGAACCTGGATCTTCTGCTGCAGCAGCGTGTGTTCTTAACCACCGAGCCATTTCTCCAGCTCCTCCGCAGGATGCTGAGGAAAGGTCTTCAGCTGAGCTGAGTTTGAAAGATACAACCGGTTTGGGCGTTCCTACATCATTCTGCAAGTCACAAACACAACATCTGACTATTGGTGCTTTCCTCTTTCACTACAGTAGAAGGACCAAGAAAGATCTTCTTTGCAGAAATAATGTCAAGCTGGAAGACGATAGATGTTCTCTGGCTGGTAATTTTCTAAGGCTGACTGACTGACCCAACGGAGACAAAACCCAGGCAGAGACAGGAGGATGGATGAGATGACCCACCCCCTTCCAAAGGAGGGCTTTCCCAGCCAGGCGTTCTGGCGATCATAATGTAAAATGTGGCAGAGCGCTGCATTTTAATTAATTTTAGTCCCTTTCAAGACCACAGTTATTATTGCAAAAACACCGATAATACTGAACACATGTGGGAAACGCACAGCCAGCTGCGGCTCAAGAGACCTGGGGACGTGCTAAGTCGTATGTCACCTGGAGTGACGAGAAGTCAGTGAGGAGGGGGTGCTCCCCAGTGCCCTCTGGGACTTCAACACCTTTTTCAGCGTGTCACTGTCTGTCCACTCTTTCTGTCACCAGCCAAGCCCCTTGCCAACCCAGCTTCTCCACACCCCATAGAAACAGCCAGGGCGGGTGGGGTGGTAGCCTTTGAAAACCCTGGGTTAATTATTTTATTGGCAAAGGGAAAATAATAATAATAAGAGGAAAGGCGCATTCTCTCACTCCGGAAGAATGCCTCACAACCAGCCTTTGCAGAGTGTGAAACTCCTCACTAGCTATAGCCAGCCCTGAGTTATGACGTGAGATCAGTGTTGCTTGCCTTCTCTCTCCTTGATATCTCTCGCTTACCCTGTCGGTGAGGGGGTGGGATCATTTTCCCACCTACAGGTAAAGTAAGGGTAGCACATTTGAGGGCTGGTGTCCTGAGAGTATCCCTTGGGATTTTCTCTTTCAAATCTCTATTCCTATAAGAAAGACTGTCTCTCCTGCACCCTTGGCACTTTGCTAGACACTTCTGGTTCCTGGGTACCCCTTGCCTCGTGGTGAGAGGCTCACCCAAACTGAGCTAGGAATATCTACGCTAGTGTTCCACCTTGTCACTGTGAGACTGAAAATCTTCGGTATCCCAAGTCTTGCATCGTCTCTTCCCAGAGATGCAGCCTTATTCTCAGTTTCCAGAAGGAAAAAGTGAAACCCAAAAAGCTTAAGCACCTCCAAGGCCACATAACAGCATAGATACAACTCTTACACAGCATATAGATTTTCTACAACCAGACTTATCTGTCCAGGGGAGATAATCCCCACTCTTTTAATATCGGCTACCATGGAAATTCTTCCCAAGCCCCAGAATCATGAGGTCCCTGGGGCACTGCAGCTTCTAATTGTCAGAACCAAGATGACTGCCTTTAACCCCCACTGATAGCCGCCTTCCATTTGAGTCCTGGGTCATTCCTTGCCTAACTCCTGATCATAGCTTCTGCCTGGTCCTCTCCTAGAAACAGGAGCTGATCCTCTCTATACTCAAACATCACTAGCCTGTCCCCACTCCCTGGCTACCCTGGAGGGTAACTTTGATGTCACAGATACTCCAACTTCATCAAGGGTGCTAAGGGCCAGGTCAAACCTTGATTTCATGATTGTATTAATCAGGGTCCTTCAGAGGAATAAAACCAACATAATAAAGAGAATATATTTTTCATACACACATTTGTGTTGAGGGAGATTTAGTCAATAGGCTTATACAATAGGGACAAGGTAGTTCGACAATGGCTGTCCTCACAGCGGAAAGGCTAGATGCCTCAGTGGTCGAAATCTGGAATTGTAGGCTGGGTAGATTTCCAGGCATTCTCTGGCCTTTAAGCTATGTTGGAAGACTGAAGGAGCTAGGTTCTAATGTCAACAAAGGATTGTGGCAGCAGTACCTGTGACAGGGTCCACAAATGCATCAGCAAGAAGCAAACAGGTAAGGAAACACTCTCTCCCCCTCCCCAGGACTGCTTCATACCTGGTCCTCAGGCAGAAAGTGCTACCCGCTCCAGAGAGGGTCTTTCCACCTCAGTCAGTTCTTCCTGGAAAGGCCTTCACAGACTTACCCCACAACACATCTCTTAGCTGATTCTAGGGCCAATCAAGTTGTCAATCGAGAGCAACCATCACATCGGATGTGGAGAATTGAGATCTTATCTCTGCCTGAGTTGTTCGGTGTATGGATGACCTAGCTTCCATACCAAGCCCTGAGTGACAGAAAGAAGACAAGCTAACACTAGGTCCTGGTAATGTTAAGAGGGTTGACATCATAACTATTCCGTAAAACACAGAAAAGGAGGACCAGAGCAGTCAGGTTGCTTGGCCAAGGTAACATAACTAGCAAGGGAGGGAGACCTAATTAGACTATTGGAAACAAAACAAACAAAAAAAATGCCTAAAGCAAAACTATCACTAGAGAATGCATCCAGCAAGGAGAAGAGATGGGTAGTCACTTCCCTAATGGATCCCTAGGAGGATAAAATCATTTTCCATCCTCTTAAGTGGTCTGTAGTTAGGAAAGCAGGGTGGTAGCTCTGTGGGTTAATCTAGCACACAGCTTGTTATTTGCACATAACCATCCTTTTCCCCCATTGGTCTTATCTACAGCTGTCTGTGAGTAGTCAGAACTATCTGTGCTCGCTGCTGTAACAAATAACTCCCCACATCTGATGTCATAGAGTAAAGAGTCACAGTTCGTTCTTCTCGAGCATCCAAATGGGTGTTCTCTCAAAGGTCTCCAAGTGGAATTCTGAATGATTCCCAGAATCCAGCTCCCTGAACTTTGTCTCTCTGTCATGCCCATAGAGGAAAAGAACACAATGTTGTATCATGAGGACATCTGACAGGACAAGCTTGAGACGGAGCCTGTCAACTTTGCCCACGGCCCTAACTTCATCAGCCTGCAGTTAGTATATGATCCAGCTAACTACATGAGAGGCTGTGAAATGCTGATTTCCAGGTTGTCTGGGATGAGATAAACATCCTGTTGGTTCCAGCATACCCATGAATCCACTGAGGTGTCTTCATCCCCTCCTCCATCGCATGTCCCCAAGGGTTGTCCTTGACCAATGTGATACTCAGGGCTAGACATAGTCCTGTAGTCATGGTCTGCTCCAGCCAGAAGACCCTGTAATGTCACCTTCCTGAATCTGCATGCCATCTGTCTGTTAAGGCAAGCTATGAGTATTTTCCTGTTCTTAGCAACAGTCACACTGGTGGATCATATTATGCTTGTGGTCAACTGAAACCTCCAGATCCCTTTCATGTGAGCTGCTGCCAACTCAGAGCTCTCTAATCTAGGTCTCGCGCTTCTGAATTTGAAACCACATGAAATTGAACAGCAAGAGCAGAAAGTCTTCCATCTTGTGGGCTTTGGCTGAACACTGGGGTCTGTAGAGATTACCAAGGACCCCGACACTTGCATCATACATGCCGGCTCTGCTCCTTGGCCTAGTGTCATCTTTAGACTTTCTTGATCTTCAGTCAGTTCACTGATATAAAGTGAGGCAGGGATAGAGCCCCCATAGCATAAAGTACTTGACATGAGCCTTTGATTGATACCTTGGGCATGCTTGTTTAATCATCTGGGAAGCTGCAGAGTGGGACCACTCTCCATAGTCCACGTCCACTCTTTTAAGACAGTCAAATAAAACCTCATTCATTTGGTGCTTACTCTTTGAAAGCATCTGATTTCCCCCTATCTATCATTCTCACTGAATTCAGCAGGCTATAAACCCAGCTAATCCGTAGCCAGAGTGACTTAGCTGATGCCCCACGGCTTATTACTAACAGAACCCAAGTTGGAATTTCAGTATTCTGAACCACCACGACCCTCCTACCCCCCAGGCTTCCCACACAACCAAGAATGTCACTCGGTGTACCAAGACACATGGCCTCAACCTAGAAACTGGCACTCCCGCGGTACCACGTGGCCAGCGGGATTCTGAGATGCTCACATATCTCCGAGCTTCCAGCACCCCATCCATCAATCCGTCTTGCCCTTCCAATTAGGAGGACAAGAAGCACAGCCTGCCAAATGCCATGTTGGGTAAACTACTTGGAGTCATTCGGCATGACTCACGCCACGTGCAGGTCCGTGCTCACCATGTGCTTGAGGGGGAAGCCCCGCCCCCATCCCAGATCCCAGGATGTCCGTCAAGCCCCATCTCCCTTTCACAGTTCCGAGGTCAGCTCTCAGTGAGGAAGACTGCTCAGCGCGAGCAAAGCCCTTGGTCCTCGATCATTGCTGCAGACATAGAAATGCCTGGGTTCTTTTTAAGTTCAAGGTCCTTCTGAGGCTGCAGCCAAGAAGAGGTTCTGTGGATCTGATAAGAAACTACACTAATTAACGCTAATTTGCTGGTAAGGAGATGCTTCTAAAGGTTAGGGAAACTTGTTACTTCAAGTAGAGCAAATAACCTCCCCTTCTCCATCCAGTACTGTTTACATCATTAGTTCTTACTTAATCCTTTCATTGCAATACATTCAAAGGCAAACCGAAAACAGAGTGAAATGATTCTGAATTCTTACTGAAAGAAATCCTTTGTCATTACAATATGTGTATATTTAAATCTGTGCTTTCAGACTCTTACTAGAGAACAGGAGGAGAAAGTCATCAGAATTCAAATAGTATTGCTTCCCAAATTCTAGAACCTCCTGTCTTGTTCATTTGATTTATTTTTTTATTTTTTTATTTTTATTTTTTTATTTATTTATTTTTGGTTTTTCAAGACAGGGTTTCTCTGTATAGCCCTGGCTGTTCTGTAACTCAGTCTGTAGACCAGGCTGGGCTCGAACTCAGAAATCTGCCTGCCTCTGCCTCCTGAGTGCTGGGATTAAAGGTGTGCGCCACCACCACTGCCCGGCTCGTTTGAATTTTTAATGCTAACATGTTTAACCAGATAACTTTATTATAAGTGGAATCAAGCCCAGACTATGAACTTCCTTCATTATCACAGCTAACCTTCCTGACAACTGTAGAAGTAAGGGGAGCAAATTAGCCCCATTTACAGAAGGAGAAAGTGAGGCGTGAATAAGTCATACAGCGGAGAACTGGGGAGACAGCTTAAGAAACAAGCACAAAGACTTGAGTCTGATCCCCAGAACCTGTAAGAGAGGTGGTACACTCTTGTACTTCAGGGGCTGAGGATGTGGGAGAAAGGAGGGTCCCTAGAGCTTGCTCCTCAGCCACCCTAACCTACTTGGCTAGACCTAGGCCTGTGAGAAAACCTATCTCAGAAAAGGCTGGGAAGTACCTGAGAAATGGACCAAGGGTTGTCTTCTAGACTCATTCACACACATGCACACAAATCCCATATGTATGTGCACAGGAATGCACACACATGCACGCACACCCCATACACATGTGCACAGAGATACACACACACATGCACACACATCTCATACATATGTGCACAGGAATACACACACATGCACACCCCCCATACACATGTGCATAGGAACACACATATGTATACACACTTCATACACTTGTGCACAGAAACACACACATATGCACACATACACCTCATACACATGTGGACAGCAATACCATATGCACACACAAAACCCACAAGTTACCTGTTGCACAAAACTTACAAACCTCAGCCTGTTCTTCGCAAGATTTTTTTTTTTTTTTGAGACGACACAGGCAGTGGCTAACAACTGTAGGCTTTCAATGATCCATGGAAACCCTTGAAACTTTTATTTTAACTATTGGTTCCCAAATACAGAGAACTACAAGATCCTTTCATTCCCCTTCCAGATTTTAAGTTACCTATTTACAAAATAGCAGTGTCTGCTATGGCCATTAGTCAATTCTTAGTTATAAGAAATAAAAAAAAGAAAGCTGAAACTGCAAGGTTAGATTCTTTTTTCTAACTCTTGAACTAACCAAAAGTTATTACACTCTCCCCATTTCCCCTTCCCTTATGAAATTACACTTAATGTGGGGTGGGGTGGGCTTTAATGTTCTTGGTTGGGGTCCTTAAAACTAAGACGCCTTGGAAACTCCTAATTTTCTCCACTAGCCCTTGGTTCTGAGCCTTGCTACACTATATTGTAAGATTCAAGGGAGTAACTCAGAGTCTATGACATCATATAGGCCTTTTGTTCTTGATATTTTCATATTAATCTACTCATCAATCTCCCCCATACCTTCCCTTGTAGTGTATACTCAAGTTTGAAGGCATAAAGCCATATTTCTTCAAAAAACGGTCAGCAATACTCTAAAATAAAGGATTTGGAGTAAGCCGGAGGCCCTAGGGAGATGATATTATTGGCTTATATAGTATTTCAGGATGGTTGGGACCAGGACAAGACCAACTGGGAACTGGACTCTGTCATGGGTTCAGCAAGAACTTGGCCTAGCTCAGAGACCAGCTTACCCCTAGAGGCAGGACCAGGATGTTCCAAGGGACTTGATGGGTCATTGGCGCAGGAAGTTTGCCAAACCTCATGTCCATCTGTCTGCAGAGAAGTCACATGCAGTGTGGCGGTCACCACAACCCCTGCTTCCTTGAGGGAGTGTCCAGGCCAGGAGTGCTGGGCATTTGCCCAGCTATCAGGACACTCCCTACCCCTCACCCTCTCGAGGCCCTTTGTAGCCATGAGAAGCCAAAACAAACAAACAAAGCAAAATGTTGATCTAGAGAGTTCTAGACAACCCAGCTAAAGGGAAGTAGTGGGGAGTTTCAGGATGGTGCTCACATGATCCCTGCAGAATACCACAACAAACAAACACCAACAGTCTCTGATGATCCTCCAGTAATTAGAGGAAGACACTTTTGATTAGCTGTCCTGAGAGCTCAGTGCTACCGTAACTCTTGTGGTTCCGAGAGACACAGTTTGTCATTTGCAATAGGAAGGATTCAGAGACCCTGTGTGACTGGCATAAGGCACAGAGTCCTCAGGCTTCTACAATTGTTCTGGTGTCCCACGGACTGTTCCTCCAAAAAGAAGTGACCTCAAATCTTCCACTTTGAAATACAAAACCCCAGAGGCTCTGGGCCCTGCTGGGAGAAGATCCCTGATGATGAATAACCCAGGTTTTTGACTCCCAAGTAATGTGTCCCCAGAACCTGGTCTTAGATATTTGTCATTCTCATGCTTTGACTAAGGCAGGAGCTGACTCATGCTGGATGAGTGGGCAGGTGTGGCCACCCTACCATGCACCCCTTCCCCACACAGTCACTGCAGCTTCTCCTGAGCTAGCCACCCCACACCCACCCATCCACCTACCAAGATAGGGCAGCTTCCAACCCAGATGAAGCCCCCTTTCTTGCCACACATTGGAAAGTGGCCGCCTGGCCATTTGGGTTGTCATGTGGCTTCTCACTTTCTGTCAGTTTGGGGTGCCTCCCATGCCTCTCAGAATGGAGCTGCTCCACCCACTTCCTAGCATAGGCAAATGCTCATAGATACACCAAAACACACTCAGCAAGCTCAGGATGATGCGAGACTGGAACATCTCTTAAGGACATTCAGAAGACAGGCACCTGTTAAAACCATACTGTGTCTAGCAACATCATCTCTCCGCTCAGTTTCCAGCACCTATCCATCCAATGGGCGTGTACAGGGACCCTTTCCCATCAGCCAAGGACCCTGTAGGTACTTGAAAGAAACAGCCTCTGCCTTCAAGGAGTTCTGGGGCTGGTGAATGAGATGTTTAAGGACACAGGTGGATTAGGGCTGGAGATGTGGAGACGCACTGAGCCCTGGGTCCAATCCCCTGCATCACGTAAACTGAGCATAACAGAGCACATGACTATAATCCGACACTCAGGGGGCAGAGGTAGGAGGACTACTGTTCCGAGTCATCTTTGGTTACACAGTGAGTTTAAGGCCAGCCTGGACTATATGAGATTCCGTCCCTACCTTCCATTCCCCAAAATTCAGGGCCTGGAGAGATGGATCAGTGGTTAAGAGCACTTGCTGAGAAAACATAAGAACCCACATAAAACCCGGGTGTTTCCATGTGCACAGGTAACCCCATTGTTGCGGGGAGCAGAGACAAAAGATCACTGGGACTGCTGGCTGCTGGCTGCCCGCCTAACTCCTAGGGTCGGTGAGGACTCTGTCTCAAGGCAGAGAATGATAGTACAAGTTATACAACATGTTCCTCTGGCCTCTGCACTTGTGCACAGATGCACACATCTGCAAACACACACGTACATAATTCAAGTTTAAAAATTCAAATAGACCGATGAGGGTGGGGGGATTATATACCATATAGCTCAAAGGCAGAAGAGGGGGATTCACAGATGTAGATAAGACAGCCTGAAGGGACAACAGCTTAACTCTCTCTGCCACCCATGAAATGTCCCCCGGTAGACTAAGCCAGGAATTGGAAGGCAGGTATTACTTGCAGTAGAGTCTAGAGCCTAAACCTCACTTCTACTAGCTCCTTCTGATGCTGCCTGACTAGACAGAAACTCACACCAGTTTGTGCAGGGGTATTCTCCCTGAGGAATCACAAGGGTCTTCAGGTCCTGTCCCTTGGGCTGGTTGCAGACTCTCTAAAACCAGGAGGCTGACGCCTAAGGGTCTCACTCAAAGGAATTTGCCTCACTGGAAGCAATATGCAAGCCCGAAAGACAGGCTCAGGAGTGTACCATTGGCAGGCAGGGGTGTGGAGGGTGAGATTTCCTTTTGGCTGGGTCATCTTTCCCGTGGTCATGTTAAGTCTCAACTATTTCCAGTAAATGTGTCTGTACACAGGACAGTGGGTCACCTTCTGGTCCCAGCTGCTGCCAGGAACAGTGGTCAATGGCGAGCTGACTGATTGCCAGCCTAATCCTGTGACTCATCATGGGCTCCAGAATGAGCTGGCTGAGCCTAGGCAGGCTTCTTCCAATACGAGCAAACACCCTCAGGTCACTCGGCTCCAAGGTGGCTCCACAGAACGAAGGCTCTGAGGTAGTGGGCGCACAGCAGAGCATGTGTTGGAGGGAGAGACTCCTGAGATATGGGGTAACGGATGCCTTTCCTCATGGCTGACTGGAGTGTTAGGCACTAAGCTACAGATTCAGTAACATTCTTTCAGCTCTTCAGGAGCATGCTAGATGATTTCTCCCTCCATCTACAAATGAAGAAACTGAAGGCCAGTAGCAGAAGGCCAGTAACCCTCCTCGGGCCACTGCATCCAAGTGGCTACACAGAGAATTGCAGCTGGTTCATCTGACCACAACTCTGTCTCTCCTACAGAGCCACTGCCTTCTGCCACATCTCCAACGAAAAGAAAACCTTTTCTAGTTATTCTGAGGGCAGATGGGCAGGGCTAAGAGATGGGGTACCTAGAGTTAGAGAGAAACAGACTGCCAAGAGCTAGAGAGAAACAGGGTGCCAAGAGCTAGCTCGAGGCTCGAAATACAGGCAGTTGGCCTCAGCTTCCCCCACCCGCCTTCTCCCGATGCTCCTTCCACTGTGGGCTCAGACCAACAGAGGTCCCATCAAGAAATGGGTACCTTTGTACAACCAGATGAAGCCTGTGCCTCCATGTTCTGTTTCCCATCTCCTGCCAACTCTGAGGTGCCAGGCAGCCACCTCCCTACCACCCAGAGAGTTCGGAGAACATCAGTGCCTGCCTCGGCTCATTGCACTCAGCTGTCGGATTAAAGGGGCTCAGAGTAAGGCCGTCCTGCTTGGAGACTGGCAGGCCTACCCTACACCAAGGTGGGAGGCCCTTCCTTCCTCTGAGCTCTCCAAGAGGCCATGAGACATCCTGAAGGAGCCATGAACAGAGAACACAGCATCAACTTTTCCTTCTAACCACTGCAGAAAGAAAGAGTCCTCCGAGACCCCAGGTAATCTTCCTCTGAGAAACGGAAGTTCAGAATAGTTGTGAGTTCCTTGATGGGGGACACTGGCCCAACCCTTAGGCGTGTGGTCCTGCCCCAAGGAAGGCATCCTGCTCATGGTTTGTTTAGTGTAGATCACTTTAAAAGACCTATAACCGCGTCGTGAAGAAAATCGCAAACTACAATCCGGGGGAGAAACCAGGTCAAGCTACATGGAACTAGGCCACCAGCAAGGACTACCTGGAGCCCAGTGTTTATAAAATGTCTCCAGCCGAGCACTCATGGTACATGGAAAACATCAGTCATCCAGGGAGGTTAGAGTGAGCCCATTTTTTTTGCAGATGGGCCAAGGTGATGGTTACAGACATGGCTGGTGTACAGCAAGGATATGTATCCAGATCTACCAACCTCAAAGCTGGCACATCATCAATTCCCCCAAAAACATTGGTAAATAATTCTGAGGGTCCTCTCCATCACTGACACCCTTTTCCAAAGCCGGATTTGGAAGCATAGTGTGTAAGTTTTCCCATGCCTGACAGAAGACACTAAAGAAAAGAAGGGTTTGTTTTGGCTCACGGTGTAAGAAGGGATGCAGTCTGTGATGGTCTGTATATGCTCGGCCCAGGGAATGGCACTATTAGAAGGTGTGGCCCTGCTGGAGTAGGTAGGTGTGGCCTTGTTGGAGTAGGTGTGTCACTGTGGGTCTGGGTTTAAGACGCTCATCCTAGCTGCCTGGAAGATAGTATTCAGCTAGCAGCCTTCGGATGAAAATATAGAACTCTCAGCTCTGCCTGCATCATGCCTGCCTGGATGCTGCCACACTCCCATCTTGATGATAATGGACTGAACCTCTGAACCTGTAAGCCAGCCCCAGTTAAATGTTGTCCTTTATAAGATTTGCCTTAGTCATGGTGTTTGTTCACTAAGACACAGTCCATCATGGGAAGGAAGACATGGCAGCAGAGGGGTGACAAAGGCTGATGGCATTGTGTCTGTGGACAGAAAGCTGCTGTGAATTTGAGTTCTCTGCTGCCCGCCTCACTCCTTTCTATTCAGAATGGTGCCCCAGCTTATGGGATGGTACCACCCACCTGCAGACCATGTCTTTCTTCCCCAGTTAAACGTCTCTGAAAAGCCTCACAAAAACCCAGAAGTCTGTCTCCTGGGCAACTCCAAATCGAATCAGGTTCAAAATAAAGATTAATCACACGTAGCCAAAGCCATAGACTTATAGGGGGCTTTGAGACCCCCCGCTTATTGGAAGCAACTCACTTCTTAGCTGAGGGTTCTAGACTTGCAAGCCAGCTTGGATCCTATCTGGGCTTTTGTGATCCTGAGAAGGTGACTAAAAAGAGGAATTCTGGGTAAAGGGTTGAGGCTGGTTGCTCAGATACCCTAAAAGTTCCACGTCATAGTTCTCATTCTTATCATTAGTATCAATGTGTATCTGACTCTGAAAGACCCAGGTCCTATGATCAGGCCTGGCTGCATTGCTTCCTCTCACCCTCAGCCTAGGGACAGGTTTTCTGACAGGCAATTGGCTGGTGCTTCCACAGGCAGAGGAGGAGGGGCTGAGAGTCTAAGCATCAATCTCATCTGCACACGACATGTTCACCTTCCACCTCTTCCTCCAGCTAAGAATGACACAAATTCCTCTCTACTGGGGCTGGGAAAGACAGATGTGTTTTAATCACACGAACTACCACCTACAACGTCATCTGTCTGTGAGGTATAACCCACCTGAATATTTGTCGAGAAGCCAGGAGGTGGGGGACACGGGATCACCGTAGGTCTGGGGGCGGGGGTACAGAAGCAGCCAGAGCAGAGACAGAACCACAGAAATGCCTGTCCTTGGGAAAACTACTTTGGCTTGTAGGTGAACCACACCTCAACTTGACATTTGCCTAGAGAGAAAGTCGGACCCTGTTGGCCCCAGTTTCCTCAGAATCTGGAAGTTCCTTTACCCCTGCTGGGGCTGTGCCTTGACCATCTCGGATACTGGAGGAAAGCTTTGAGTGATAAGAGTACCTTTACCTCATTCCATCCTCACTGGCCTTCACAAGGATGTATAGTTTTCCCATCACAGTATAGACTTTTTCTAAGTCACAGGTTCCAATATTTATCCCACGTCGTCTCCAAAAAAGACACACTATGCCCATGTGGATATTCCAAGTCCCTTCTGCTGAGTCTGGTGGTCTCAGAACACCCTGACAGACAGCCCCCCAGCCAGAACCCTGAGTACTGGGCATGCACCTAGCTCAGATGGAGCTGGGCTCCAAACAAGGAAACTTTCCCTCCAGCTCCATGGCTCACCCCCTCAACGTTGTCTCCGCCCTTCCCCGTTCCCCCACAGTGTGGCAAATAATAGCCCATTTTTATATGGAAAACACTAAACTAGGACCGCACCTTTTAAAAGATATTTCCACTTCGCAGCTTGAAATCATATTTTACCTCTCTCTCGTTCCCCACAACCACCTCATGGCACACACACACACACACACACACACATGCACACCCCACGCACATTTTGCTACCAGACTTCTCTAAGCCACTCTAATTGAAAAGGCATGATTTAGGCTAATTGACAGCAGATGGGATCGGCTGCAAAATTTGGAGAAGCTTTGGTTGAACATGATTTACAACAATGAAGCAAAACTCCCCCTCCCCTGCCTTTTATATCTTTCTTCGAGCTCCGTGGCCAGAACAACTCAGCAGAAATGAGAGGAGGGGGAAAAAAAGTAATTAGTGTTTAATTTTTTAACAATTTTTAACTCCCTTTTTAATTGCTTTACATAAACCTGTCCTAGAATTTTACAGCCTTCAAATCTCTGTCTAAGTCTGGTCCTTTTCTGGTTTTAATTACAGGGAGGGTTGTCTGGCACATTAAATTAGAACTAAAAAAAAATGCACACACAATTTCAGAAATATTTTGCTGTTGGACTCCCAACTGAACATCTAATATTTCAGTGTGAGAAGGGGAAGCGTGGCCTGGGAGAGATGTGGAAGGAACAGACGGGGACCAAGGGATTCTGCAACACCAACCAAAACCTGTCTGCTGGAATCCCTGGGAGGGAATGGGCTGTCTGGGGCGGCATCTGATGGCTCACAGTGGCCCTGTGAACTCAGTAGAACTCACTTCCCCAAGATTGTATGGATTCTTTTAGGCTTTGGTCTGTGTGTGTGTGTGTGTGTGTGTGTGTGTGTGTGTGTGTGTGTTTGGGGAGGTGCTTGTGTGTATACAGGAAGCTGTACATATGCTTGCTGCATGCATGAGGAGGTCAGCGGACAACCTTAGCTGGCATTCATTCGTCAGGTACTACCCATCCACCTACAGGGTTTTTTTTGGTTTGGTTTGAGGTGGGGGTTGTTGTTGGTTTTCTTGGTTTTGTTTTGATTTTTGTTTTGTTTTGTTTTTGAGGCAGCATCTCTCATCACAACAAGTAGGCTAGGCTACCTCGCCAGGAACCCACAAGGATCTTCCTATCGCCACCTTCCCAACGCCGGGAGAGCAAGTGTGAGCCACCTTGACTAGACACACTCCCCATCCCTTTGTGGTGAGGGGTCCTGTGTTGGACCTCGGGCCCTCTGATGAAGCTATCTCCCCTAAACAAAGGCAAACTGCTTGCGTTTCTGCTCACTTCTCTGCAGTCCATCTGAGGGACAGCAGCCAGAGAGATACAACACACATAAAGCAGGAAAATGGGTTTCCTGAGTGCAAGTCTCCGGGGAGAAGAGGGTCCAGTAAGCAGATCCAAGGCTGTCTGCACTCAGGTGTGCATTCTCTCTCCAGTGAGGGCCATGTAAAGTCCGGAGTCCGCACCTCACAGGGGAACATTCTGTTATCCAGTATGGTGGCTGCCAAGGTAATGCAGCTACTAAAATTTTTACAAACATCAAATGCCATTGAAAGTTCCCTTTCTGGTTGTCCTAGCCACATTTCAACTTACTCATATGGCGAGTGAGCCCTCATGGGGAGAAAGGGCTCTGTAATACACTGGGTAGCACAGACTGGGGCATTAACACTTCCAAGGACAGGGCCGCTCTGCACTGCTCTGTGGTTAGTGGAGAGGGGGCTGGCATTGGAGCTAGTTAGAAAAGCAAGCACAAGCAAGTTGGAACTTGCAGGGGGTTGGGGGTGGGGGGAAGGTGGGAATTGTGTAAGTGAGGATTCCAGGAGGCCTGCAAGGCTGTGGCCTGCTGGCTGCTCAGGGCGCAAGGCTGAGTTTCCTGAGGTAGCCTGTGACAGAGTGTGAACTCTGGGATTACGTGGGACTCTGGAGACTTTCTTCTTTCTTCCCTTCCTTCTCGTGCATGTGCGTGTGCCTCTGATCCATCCACCCGCGTGCTACTGATACCTGAGTGAGTGCCATTGAGCACTCCTCATGAGAAACACGTGGAGGTCAGGGAACAAGCCTTCACCTTGTTTGAGGCAGGGTCTCTTGTTCATTGGCAGAGAAGCTTCCTGTCTCTACCTCACCATGGTAGCACAGGGATTACCAATGCTCGCACTACATTAGTTTCCACAGTTGGGAGGCAAGAGCTTTATCCACCCACCGTGCTGGCTCCTTAGCACCGTCCCTATATTTCTGTTTAGGTGGTATCTTCCAAATCTCTACAGTTACATTTATTTCTTCAAGCTACCTAGGAACATCATTTTATTAATAAATAGCTTTGTCAAACACCGTCTTGCCAGAAAGATCTCCCTGGATCTGCATCCAGCCTGCGTTTATTGTAGGGAGTTGTCTCTGTCTCAGGAACGCTGGGAAGAGAGTGAGCGGCAGTGGAGGGAGGGGCCCAACCCTGAGGTAGTAAGTAGCATGACTGCCTGGGGCCAGAGCAGGCAGTGGTGCATGGTGTGGATTCCCTTCAAGACTAGAGAGAAGATGGGACCAGGAGCAACAAGCCATCCAATGGCCTCAGAGCAGGAACCTCACAGAGCCTAGCCCTTCAGGCCCCTCAGGCCCCTCAGGCCCCTCAGGCCCCTCAGGCCCCTCAGGCCCCTCAGGCCCCTCAGGCCTCTGCTTGTCTTCATTAGCACTAAGGCCACACACCCCATGAGCAGACCATGCTCCAGCCTGCCCAGGGTTTCTCCAGGACTCATGCTGGGGGGCAGAGCCCTGCCTGGCGCCTCTGGGCAAGCAGCTTTGGGGATGGAGCCAGGCCAACACTGGCTCCCCACACGCGGTCATTACCTATTGAAAACCCAGGAGTCATTACAATTAAAACACATTGCAAGGGGTTTGGGGTGGGGGCTGGGGGGCTGGGGAGGTCCCTTTAGGAAGGAACACTGGGATTAAAAGAAATTAGAGCGGTTGTCAAGGCAACACAACCAGGCTGGGCCTACCCAGTGATTATTTCAATGGGAACAGGATGGAGAGCAAACTGGGGCTGGGGAGGGGGTGCTGAGTGCACAAGCAACAGGCAAAGGCGCTGCTGCTTTCTCTCTCAGAAAGGGACCCAGTGGCCTGGGAGAATTGTTCCCAAAGCTGACTACAACTGCTTTCTTATTCTCAGCCACTCTCACTTATCACTCACGGCGTGAAGCTCCAGGGAGACAGCCCTCTGTCCTCAGGGAAGTCTGCACTCCAGATCTCGGTTTAGAAAGTGAGAAACTCCCCCCAAAGGTCCCCTTCCCTCACTGTCCTCTGGGGTTGGAATGGCCTGGCCTGGTTTCCTATCTCTTTAGCTTTGGCAAGCCCCAGGTTAAAACCCATCCTTTCCTTTGTCTAAGTGGCATCCAGGAAACCTGAACTGGAAGGCTCAGGGGAGCAGTGAGGGGTGGGGTGGGGGGGACAATCCTGGGAGGGGACAGGTTTTGGAAGCAGGCCCATGATAATGAGCAAGAAGGATTCAGTGCCTGGGATACCTCCAGGTATCAGCACAGGATTAGAGTCCCTACAGCATGAGAATCCTTGTTTGGCAGGGCTAAAAGGACTGCACAAGAGAAAATAGCAATTAGTTCTCCATTTTTTCTGTTTGTCTGCTCCTGGCTAGGCTCAACGGCCCCAAGCAAGTCTGGCAGATAGGCCAGGAGAACCTGTTTGGAATCTTCTGAGAAGACGGTGCACTGAGGGTAGGAGGAGTCAGCAAGAGGGACAATCTAGTCTACAGCCTGGGGGTGGGGGAGGGGCACTCTTAGGTTGCTTTTTTTCTGCCCCATCTACCCACAGCATTTCCTATGGCTAGACTTTTGTGTGGCTGACGGTGGCGAGGAGGCTAGAACTCTAGAGCATGTGGAAGGAGTCAGGGATGCCAGGTAGCTGGAGATAAATCCTCGATCCTACTTAGAAGCCCAATCTGGAGACCCATGAGCTGCCTGAACCCAGCCAGGATGAACCATCTAGAGAGTTCCCCTTCCCCAGACCTCTGTTGTGCCCTTTGGAAGATGATTGCTTCCAACCTTGAGTAACTACTGTCAGTCATTTGGGCTATCAACAGGGCTGCTCTTGTCTGTATTCGCAAGATAAACTGTGTCCTTGTGGAAAACACGTGAGCATGGCTTTTAGCCCAAGAGCAACCAAGTGTGTCACCTCCAACAGTGCTCTGAACATCTCCATTCCAGTATCTGTAAAAACACTGCCTCATTTACAGTGTCATCGTGGGGTCGGGAGGTGACAGATGCCAGGCCTGGCTCCAGGGTAATTGGTTTTCCCAATTTGTTTAGGTCTGAGAAGGACAAGGTTTATTTTCAAATGAAGACAGTGCTGGGTAAACCAGAATGACCTGGTCACTTTACCAAGGGGACCAGATATCATTTTATGTGAAGATTCCATGCCTCTATAAATTTTTAAAACATTATGTGTGTGGTGTGTGCTAAAAGTATGTATATACATATGTATTTATGTATGTTTGTGCACACATATCCATGAGAATGCACATATACGTGTGTGTGTGTGTGTGTATGTGTGTGTGTGTGTGTGTGTGTAATGATAGACTGAGATATGGTCACATTTCAAATGCATTCTTTGCCTGGTAAAACTGATCAAATATGATGTCTCTTTATGCAAGGTTGGAGACGGGACTAAATGGGACTTTGAGTGGATGACAAATTCAGAGGACCCGAGGGATAGGTTAGAAAGCACCAGAAGGAGCTGGGGAGACGCTCAGTCTGTAAAGTTCATACATGAAGACCCGAGTTTGAATCCCACCACCCAGGTGGAAAGCCAGGGGTGGGTGGAGATGGTACCTGTAATCCTAGCACTGGGAGGAAGATGGAGTGCAGTGGCCAGGAGACTGTGAGATCCAGGTTAGAGCAAGAGTCCGTCTCAGAAAAATGAAAAAAGGTTGAGGAAGATGTCTAACATTGACCCCTAGCCATGACATACACACACACACACACACACACACACACGTGAGCACACACACCTTACCCCATACATATACATATATACAAACATATACACATACACATTACTTTTTACAGTATTTTTTTTTAATTTACCTTACATCCTGAATGCATCTTCCCCTCCCTCCTCTCCTCCCAGTCCCTCCCTCTCATCTCCCCTCCTCCAACCCTCCCTTCCTCCCTATCTCTTTAGAGAAGGGAAGGCCTCCCATGGATACCAACTTGCCTTGGCATACCAAGTTGCAGCAGGACTAGACACATCTTCTCCCATCGTGGCTAGGCAAGGCAGCCTAGTTAGGGGAAAGGGATCCAAAGGCAGGCAACACAGTCAGATACAGCCCCTGCTCCTTCTGACAGGAGTCTCATATAAAGACTGAGTTAACAACTGTTACATATGCATATCCATCTTTTTAACAAAAGCATAGAGATCCATTTATTTCTGGAGAAAGCCTAGGAAGTGGTTCTCAATCTTCCTAATGCTGTGACCCTTTAATATGTTCTGGTGCTCCCCCCAACCATAACAGTATTTTGGTTTCTACTTCATAACTGTAATCTTGCTACCGTTATGAGTCATAATGTAGATATCTGGTATCAGGTATGTGGGCCCTGATTGGGGGTTATGACTCCTAGGTTGAGAACCACTGACCTAGGACTTAAAAGAGATGCCTTTCCATCCAGCATGGCTGGGCCTCTCCAGGCTGCACGTTCCAGTGTGCACTGCAGGGAATCCTCAGGAGCCATTTGTTTGCAGAAACATGGTCACATTGTTGGGCTTGAGGCAGGAGCAGAGGACTTCAGGTCATGCTCCAACCTGATAGAGAGAGCTCTGACTCTGTGAAGCAGCTCTCCTCCCTCCTCAGAGTGCTGTCTGCCTTCCTGCTCGCTCTCAGCTCATGGAGCCTTGGGCTACACTGGCTCTGTCAGCACCTAATATCTTCCAGGTACAGAATGCACACACAAATCAAAAACCCCTCCATCACGGGGTCTGGTGGTATCGGCCCGTGATACTGGCCAGAAGACTGTGGTAGGAAATCAAGTTCCAAGTTTTCCTGACCTACAAAGTGAGTCCAAGATCTGTCTGGATGACCTTATGAGATCCCATGTCAAAAATTACAAGTAAAAAGAGGATCTGGGGAAACGGCCAGTGGGTGGCCATTTCTCTGGCAATGTCAGCATCCCCGACATCTTGGAGAACTTTTACAGCTTCACTCTTAGAACAATGGATGAGAAGAGACAGGAGAAGCCAACAAAGGATTGCCAGTGTCTCAACCCAGCTTGAGACTCCAGAGATATAGGCAGAGTAAGGCAGGCATCCTGACCTTAGACTGGGCTATCAGAACCAATGAAGTCCATAGGAGTGACCACATTATAGCCTTAGATATGGCGCTAGCTCTAGCATAGCACACCACCACACGACACCCCCCAAGCCAGGCTCCATGACCAACAGATGCAAGCCACTCAATGTTGAGGCTGTGGACACACACATGTGGAAGATAAACCTGAACTATGAGGCCCAAACCCAATCCATCCCATTCCCAGAATGCCTTACTCTTTCCAACTCTCAACTGAGAAGAGAAACGGCCCAGATGGAAACATCCTGTTCTTTTCAAGTAGAGGACAGTGGGGCCAGGCTCAGGGAGTGGTGGGACATTGAAAGGTGTCGCCAGGAAAGGCTCTAGCTTCTTTTTCTCTTGAAGAGATCAAAGTGTATGAAGAACATGAAGGGGGCGGTCTGATTGGGATGGCTGCTGTGCTCCTGGGGTGCAGGCTTTCCCTGCCTGGAGCCCCAGCAGACCAGTCCTCTTGCATTTGGGACTTTGAGCTCAAGGTGCAGAGAAGGGCCGCCCCAGGATCCAGCACTACCTGGTAACAAGGCTGCAGACTCAGGACAGCATGCGGTGGGCTGAGAGTGATGCTGGGGTTTATTAGTCACTGGGTTAGTGACAGATGTCCTGAATGTTTAAAACAACCCAATACTGCTTCGAAGAGAAACCTGAGCCAAAGGATTCCTGACCCCCCTGGTCCTGCCCCTCCCCCTCCTGCTGTTTCCCTTCCTTTCCATATTCCCTTGCCCCTCTCTGTCTTCCTCCTACCCCTATGCACTTTTTCTTTCTCCCCTTCACAACGCTTCTTTCTTTATTATTTCATCTCTTGTGTGTATTTGTACGAATTGTACATACATGTATGTACATCATACACATACATGTATGTATATGATATATGTTCATGGGTATGTGTAGGGGGTGCATTCCATAGCTGCATATGGAGGTCAGAGGACAACCTCAGACATTGGTCCGCCCCTTCCACATGTTTGAGACAGGGGCTTTGACTATTCACCACTGCATAGACCACTGGCTCATCGGCTTGCTGGCCTTCTCCCCTGTCTCCCACCTTCTCTCGGAAAGACTGGGATTACAGATGCTGGGATTACACTAGCACATCTGGCTGTACATGAGGAATCAGGTCCTCACATGAGTACAGCAAGTTCTTTATCCACAGAACCATCTCTATAGCCCAAGATTACACTTTTGTGCCTTCCTGTCCCATGCAGACAGTAAGCACTAAATCAGTGTTTGAGCATCTTTACCATTGCATATATGTAGAGTCTCCTTGGCTCACAAGACAAACCCAGTGACTCCAAGTGGGGTCCTCTAGCCTCTCCTGGTCCTTCACTCTTCCTTTTGTACACATTTTTCAGGGTGTGGGGCAGGAGGAGCAGAGGGCTTTCTCTTTTACTTTATCATACCAATTAAAAAAGAATCCAAATAAGCTCTAGAAGAGAAAACTAGCAAAAGAGAAGGAGAAGGAAGGGGAGGAAGAGGAGAAGGAAGGGGAGGAAGAGGAGAAGGAAGAGGAGGAAGAGGAGAAGGAAGAGGAAGAGGCAGGGAGCAGGAGTAGAGACAAGAAGGAATGTAGTATGCATGTATACACATCTAATGTGAATTAGCATATCCCAAAGCCCCCTGAACAGAAGGAAAACAGGAAATCCAGAATCATTACCAAATGGACTTCCCTGCTTGCCCTTCCCTGGGCCCCTGGGGGTGGGTCAAGGATGCTCAAGCTAAGCTCCTGGCCTGGAAGCCACAGGAAGGTGGGGCTTTGATGAGTTGACTGGCATTTCCTTTCCCTCCTCCCTCCTGACCCCTGCTAGAGCTTCTTGGTGGATGGTTGGTGGGATGGGCGGAAGCCTCTTGCTGCTGACACCTCCCCTGAGTAGCAGGGGCTGGAGGTTTTCCACGTAGGCCTCCCACAGTGTTGGAGCGGAAGGTGGCCTGCAGCTGGCCTCCCTCACCCCACTCCATCGGGAGCAGTGTGATGGCCCCAGGGCTTTGGGATCAAGACCTTCTGCTCTTAAGAAAACAGATTGGAAAATCTGGCATCAAAATGAAATCTAGGCAGAGGAAATAAGTAACCCTGGAGTGAACACAAGCCATGGATTGAGTTACAACATTCCAGTGGGGATCGGATCGTGAGTTCAAGTTCGTCTTCTATGGGCTGATCCTTTTGCTCTGGGTTTGGCTAGGAATTGTATCCTTGTTCTGTGCTTCAAGCATCCGTCACAGTTCGGTGACTGTAGTAAAGGTCATAGGCACTGTAGATCACACCCTTTGTGTTGCATCAGTTTCCTCTGTCATTGCAGAAGGACAATAGCCATCAACAAGGCATGGATAACTGTATCGCTAGCCAATCAAATGCCATAAAACAGACACCTGGCCATATGACAGATTTGGCCCATGTACTCTAATGCACCAATCCCTGGCATAGGTTGCTGTCTTAGAGTTTCTGTTGCTGAGAAGAGACATCATGACCAAGGCAATTCTTATAAGGAACAACATTTAATTGAGGCTGGCTTACAGGTTTAGAGGTTCAGTCCATTATCATCATGCCAGGAAGCCCGGCAGAGCCCAGGCAGACACAGATGGTGCTAGAGAAGAAGCCAAGAATTCTACATCTTGATCCAAAGGCAGTCAGGAGAAAACTTCCTTCCAGGCAGCTAGGAGGAGAGTCTCAAAGCCTTCCAATCCCCCAGTGACATACTTACTCCAACAAGGCAACACCTACTCCAACAAGGCCACACCTCCTAATAGTGCCACTCCCTGGGCCAAGCATATTCAAACCACCACAGTTGTGAAGACAAGAGAATGATAGAATGGTTCAAGAACAGGGCCTTTGAGTGCTGAGAGATGGCTCAGTTGTTAAAGTGCTTGCTGTGCAAGCATGAAAACCTGAGTTCAAATGCAACCTGAGTTCAAATGTAAGTCCAGCACCGGAGAAGCAGAGAAGTGGAATCTGGGACTCACTGGCTGGCTAGCCTAGTGTATTTGGTGAGCTCTGGGCCAGATAGCTTTGATGAGAGACCCTGCCTCAAAATAATAAGCTGGGGAGATGACTTGATGGTTAAAGCACTTGTCATCCAAGCACAAAGACTCGGTTAGTGATTACCTATAAATTTAGCCTTGAAAGGGCCAGACTGGCTAGGGCAGACTGGCTAGGGAGACTTGCAGTTATGCGTGTACTCTGGATTTGAGAGACCCTGCCTCAATGAACAAGGTAGAATAGGAATAGAGAATGACTCCTGACATCAACCTCAGTCCTCCACAGGTGCATATGTACATGCACATGTACAAACAGGTGTACACACACACATGCAAAAACATGGAGATACGTAAGTAAACACACAAAGAAGGAAAAAAGAAAAGAAGAAAGAAAGAGAGAAAGAAAGAAAGAAAGAAAGAAAGAAGGAAAGAAAGGAAAAAAGGAAGGAAGAAAGAAAGAGAATAATAGAAATTGGTAGCATCCAAGAAACCATCTGATGTTGACCTCTGACCTCCATACACACAAGCATCCATACATGAATATGCACACACATATGATTATGCACATATACACATGAACACTCACATACCTGAACATGCACACAAATACATGAACATGTGTACATGCATGAACATGTGTACACACGAGTATGCACACATGTACACATTTACCTACACATGAATATACACACACATGTGACATGCACATGTACATAATCCCACACATCAATATATACACAAACATGAACATGCATATACATGAACTTATATGCATATATATGAGTATGCACACAAACATATACACATATGAATGTGCATGCATGAACATGTGTATACACAGGAACATGCACATACAGTGCATGAACATGCACATACACAAACTTATATACACACATCACTATGTATATAAACACATGAGCACACACAAAGATGCATGTACACACATAAACATGCACATACATGTGTGACCATGAACACACATGAACTCACACACACACACAATCATGCATACACACAGAACAGCAAGTAGAAGTGAAGCAGTCCTAGTTCAGATCTGCCCAAGACTCACTGCATCATCATGGATGAGTTACCTTCAAGCTCAGCACCTTCGTGTGTAAAACAGAATAAAAATGCCTGCCTCACTAGGTTGCGCTGCTGACTGGATCATCTAATGAACAGAAAGGGCACCACACTCAATAAAGTGCTGGCTGCTAATCATCTCATTAGGAATAAAATTAAGGAGAATAGAGAGGAGGTGCCTGGGAGCCTTTCACTGTTGCTGGAAATGACAAAGTTACTGGGTTCGTCTGTCAGTACCAGCATGATGAGGGAATATACTGTTCTTTGCAAAATTTTATTTTCTACAATTTAATAGCTCTGTGAGGGCCTGGGAAGATGGCTCAGTTGGTAAGATCTATCCCTGAGGGCATGAGAGTCTGATCTCTATTCCCAGAACCCATGTTTTAAAAAATGACAGAAAGTCGAAACAGGCCACCTTGTCATGGTGGCTTGTGCTTGCAATCACAGTGCTAGAGAAGCAGACATAAGTGGATCCCTGGGCTCGCTGGCCAGCCAGCCTACCTCACCTGGTAAGCTCTGGGCAAGTGTGAGCCCATGCCATGTACTTCATTCATTACATGAAAGCAGTCCTTACACGTTACTCTCATCGTAGTAGCTTGCATCCCCCAACCTGCTCAATTTTCCATCCAGCCAGCTCATTTTGTTCAAGCTGTGTCCAGGTAAGCTGTTAGACACCAGAATGCTCTGTCCACCCCTAAACACTCCGGTAGATACGCACAGTGATGCATTTGTGTGCATGGATGTTTGCACATCCACATGTTTCTACATTCATGTACATGTGGAGGTCAGGGGACCACCTGAGGTGTCATTACTCAGGTGCCATCTTGCTTTTTTTTTTAAAGATTCATTTATTTTTATAATTACACGTGATTGTACCATGTGTGAGTACTGCCCACAGGGGCAAAAAGAAGATGCTGGAACCCTGGAAGTGGAGTTATAGACAGTTTCTAGTCACCATGTAGATGCTGAGAGCCCAGGATTTCTGCAAGAGCAGCCAGTGCTCTTAACCACTGAGGCATTCTCCAGCCTTCTTCTTAGTTTTTGAGACAGAGTCTCTCATTGGCCTAGAACTCACCATGGTTTTTAGGACAGTCTCTCATTGGCCTAGAACGCACCTAAAAGATTTGGGCAGGCTACTCAGGGAGTTCCAAGGCTCCTCCTGTCTTTGCTTCCCAAGCACTAAGATTACAGACACGTGCCAGCATATCTGGCTTTCTTTTTGTTTTTAATGTGAGTTCTAGAGATTGAACTTGGGTCCATATGCTTGCAAGACAAGCACTTAGATCCACTGAGATATTATCCAGCCCTACACATCATTAATTTCTTTTTAACTAAATCTCTTTATGGCTGATTCCTGTGCTGTGAACCCAGCATCCTGCCTTGGACACCCAAGAGTTACTAAGCTACTGACAATCTGTTTCAAAGGGACAGCATTATTCAAACCTGAGCAGAAAGACATTCCTTTACTTCTCGTCTTTTTAAAGGGAGGGGTAGGTGGGAGATATTTTATCTTAGTGCTACAGCTATCAGTAACAGGAGACGGTCTCTGCTGTTTGACCTGATTCCCACAGCTCCATTCAGCCCGTCTATTCAGAGTCACTTATCTCTGTGCCTGCTGTACCCTTCAGTATTTATTTAGCAATGCCACTAACTGCTGGATCGTATCTCCCAAACCTTCCCAAGTGTTCTCTCTCTCTCTCTCTCTCTCTC
>NW_021621692.1:5752488-5776939 GCF_004785775.1 Grammomys surdaster
CCCCTCTCTCTCTTCCTCTCTCAAGAAAAATGTACTTCTAGTCTCCCACAGTCCATCAGTATTCTGTCCATGGATAGCATGGATGAGTCCTCCACTGTGACTCTGAAAGGCAATAGGCTACATGGCCATGGCTTCAGGACGTGGCATATCCCTTTATCTCTGATCTTTTTCCTCCATTTGTGGATCCTCAGTGTTTACCTGGCTTATGTCAAACTCTAGATGTGAACTCAGGATTAGGAAGATTCTCTTTCTGGCCAGTTCTACCCAGAGAGGAAGTTGGCTGATAGACACCAGAAAGGGCCATTCATTCTTCTCTCTCTCTCTCTCTCTCTCTCTCTCATGCACCACATAGTTTAAGTTCTTATTCCATGATCATACTGGCTCTGAGAGGGGTGTGTGTGTGTGTGTGTGTGTGTAGCTTGTTCACACGTGCATGCACATGCATCCAAAGAACGGAGTTGGGTAACTCGCATCATGCATCTTACACCTGCATCTTTGTTTGGTTTTGTCTCTCTGGCCTGGAACTTGCCAACTAGGCTGGGCTAACTGGCCAGAAAGCTCCTACCTGTCCATCTTCCTAGCTAGCTTTTTCATACAGAAATCAGTGATGGGGCTCCAGTCCTTATACTTGCAAGACATACTTTACTGTCTGAGGCATGGCTTCAGTCCCCCGGGGCAGGTCCCTTGGGATCTTCTACAGTCCTTGTAACCTGCTGCTTCCCAAGGTTGGAGAATAGCCATCAAAGCTCTTGGGACAAATCTATCCCATTTATTGTCCACCTGTTTCCAAATGATCCTCTCCCAGGGGCAACCTCAGTGCCCCTGACATGCACACTCCAGCTCCCCAAGTCTGGCAGGAGGTCTCACTGCAGTGTGTCTATCCTCAAAGGCATGAAATGAAGGTGGGTGGGTTTCTTCCTTCTCTCTCCCTTGCTCGATTATCCAGACCACCCACTTTCTGTTTGCCCCGGTCTCCATCCTTGAAACCTGAGACCCTTCTCCCTAGGAACTACCCATGTTTAAATAAATAAATACCCAAAAGGAACCCACTCCCCAGGGGTGGTGGTATCCAAATCCCAGGGAGGAATGGGGGAAGGAGTGCCCTGGGTCATCTCTGGCACTTGTGGGCCATAAAGCACCCTTGGCCAGTCCTTCTGAGTAAGTGCTGGGCCACCACCTTGAGACGGGCTAAGACGAGAGCCACACATGCACAGAGAGACAACACATGCACAGAGAGACAACACAGCACAGGAGACAGGAGAGAGGAGCTTGTGGCTGCTGGAACTTAAGAATGAGGAGGCAGATGCTGGGTGTCCTCCAGGCAAAAATGAAACTTAAGATATGTGCAGAGATTCTGTGTGACTCGTCCATCACTCAGCCAGAAACCTCTAAACCCTCCTAGCCGAGGGAGAGCCAAGAGCCGCCAAGAGTGGCGAGAACAGTGCTTTTGTGAGTCAGAAACACTTCAATGGGAGCCAGAGAGGGAGAACACTGGAGGGATGCCCAAGTCAAAACCTCTCTGCCTCCTGACTCAGTGTAGAAAGCAACAAAAATCACTAGGCTTCATGGAACGGGACAGCCAGGCTCTGTAGTGGATGGGCTGTGCAAGCAAGAGTCAGTCAGTAATAGTAAGGATTTAAAGTCGGTCTGAGGGGCTGGGGGTGTAGCTAAGTTGGCTGACTGATTGCCTTGCATTGCATGAACCGGGATCGGTCACCAGTACGGCACAGACGGGGTGTGATGGTTCACGTTTGCAGTCTGCAATCCCAGCATGGGTACGAAAAGAGCTCAAGGCCGTCCTTACCTAGAGTGAGTCATCTTAAAGAAATAAAAGTAAACGGTCGAGAGAAAGAAAATCAGTGAGCCCTGGGCAGGTTATCAAATGCCAAGCAGTGAATGCTAAACGAGTACATATGAATAACACTGAATGGGCTTAACACCAAAGTCGACTTCTCTAATTATCATCGTATATATATAGATATGCACATATATACATATACGCATATACTTATAAATATAACACATATATGAATATGCATATACATGTACATATACATGTATATGAATATGGATATATACATACATACATGTATATGCATATACACACATATGTACATATATACACGTGTGTGTGTGTGTGTATGTGTGTGTGTGTGTGTGTATTGGCTGGTTTTGTGTGTCAATTTGACACAAGCTGGAGTTATCACAGAGAAAGGAGCCTCCCTTGAGGAAATGCCTCCATGAAATCCAGCTGTAAGGCATGTTCTCAGTTAGTGATCAAGGAGAGGAGGGGTCATTGTGGGTGGTGCCATCCCTGGGCTGGTGGTCCTGGGGTCTATAAGAAAGCAAGCTGAGCAAGCCAGGGGAAGCAAGCTAGTAAGCAGCACCCCTCCATGGCCTCTGCATCAGCTCCTGCCTCCAAGTTCTTACCCTGTGTCAGTTCTTGTCCTGACTTTCTTTGGTGATGAACAGCAATGTGGAAGTGTAAGCTGAATAAACAAACCCTTTTCTCCCCAGCTTGCTTCTTGGTCATGACATTTTGTGCAGGAATAGAAACCCTGACAAAAACAATCTGCGTATGTATATCTATATGCAAGAATAATAATTAGAAAAGAGCAATTTAAGACGGAATGGGAGGGGCAAGAGGGGGAGGGGAGTCGTAGAAATGGTATAAATAAAATACCCATGTATAACTTTCTCAAAAAAATTAGATTAGAAAATAAAATAAACTTAAAACTAAAGAAAATAAAATATACCTGAGAAATAAGGGGAAAGAGGCCTTTCCACAACTGTCCCTTTAAGAGATGCATGAAAGTTTACAGATGCTTCCCCCCACCCCACCCCTAAGGCAGAGACAGGGACAGGCTCTTCAGAGGTGGGCCTCATGGCTTATGGTGGCTAAGGAAGGAGTAGACTGGATGTCGCTAGAAAGCTGGCTGGTCCCACTAGTGCATAAGGAAGCAGGGAGGAAAAAAAAAAAAGAGAGAGAGCATGTTCCAAAAATAAACACGATCCCCAAAATCAACACTGTTAATGGAAATGACTAATCAAGGGTGCGCTGAACCTGGGGGTTCTTGATAAAGACGCAGAGGGAAATGTACTCAGAAAAGTAACAGATTCCCCCGCTTTGGTAAGTCAATAAAGACATGGAGGGGGGTGGGAGTACAGAGTTAGAGCTGAGGAGGAGGGGGGAGGAACCCAGGGTTCAAGCGGTGGTCAAGGAGGAAAAGAAGCACTCAAGGTTAAAGAGCCAAGGGGCCAGGGGGACGTGGGGCCCCCCCCCCCGCGGGGGGGCCAAGGAGGAAGGGGGAAGCCCAGGGTTGAGGGAACTAGAGACTGAAAAAACATAATATCAAGACTCACATAGAAGGAAAAACACATTCCCACATGGGCTTCACTCAAGTAGGGGCGCATGCTCCAGAAAGCTCACAGTACACAAACGAGGGTGAGGCAGGTGCTGTGCAGAATACCTATAAAGACCACATGGGCTAGGGCAGGGTGCATTTGAGCACATGCCTTTTCTCTCCACTCACTAGTCCGTTCCCATGCCCCTTCTTCTAATCACAGGTCTCTTGATCCAATTCTCTGCTGTGTGACACAAGAACCTAGCTAGAGACTTCCACAGAAGTGTAAGGGACACTCCATCGGGCCCTCTTGGGACTCACCTACAGAACTGTGGCAGAGCTCTGTAGCTCACCTGTGAGCTCCAGCACCCCTGACTGCCAAGGGCACCTCATCAGCCTTTGTTTGGTGGCTGTCTCTTGTACTACAGGGTTCTTGCAACATCCCCAGCCTCTGCCTCTAGATGCTAATAGGAATCTTTCTTTGCTGTGGTGAACCAGAAGTGTCCAGGCTTTGCAGCTGGGATCTTAGAGATTCCTTCCATCCCCTTCTCAGCAAACAAAGCACCCAGGCATCCTCTAGCCCTGAGTGGGAGCATTGTCTATGGCCTGTTTAAGGCCTGGAGAGGGACAAGCAGAGGGCTCGTTGGAAGGGAACATAGCACCTCGTGCATCTGAGGCAACTAATGGTTCTGGGCTACCAGCACCTACATAAAAACTCGCCACTAGTTCCTCTGACCAGTAAAATGAGGATCTTGTCTGCTTGGAAGGCAATAAACAGAGGGCTGGGGAGACAGCTCTGTCAATAAAGTGTTTGCCACACAAGCGTGGGGACCTGGATTTAATCCCCAGAGAGCCCCACCCCTTGCAAAGCCAGATGTGACTGTGCGTGTTTGTAATGAGCGTTGAGAGAAAGACATGTGGGTCTCTGGAACTCTCTGACCAGTCACTTTAGTCAAATTGGAAAGTTCCAGGCCAGTGATAGACCCTACCAAAAAAGAAAGAAAAAAGTGGGTGACATCCAAGGTTGACCTCTGGCCTACATGCATATACATGCACATACTGACATACACATACCACACACACATACACTTGGAAATGATAAACAGATACACAGCCTTCATTTTCCCTTTGCCTCAATGTTGTCTTGACTAGGAGGGTCAAGTATCATCTACCTCAAGGAGGAAGTCTGCAGCCAAGGGACATCCAAGATGCCAATCGGGGGCCAAAAGATAGAGCCAGTTGTCCTAATGGGCTCTAACAAGAGCCCCACATAGGGTCAGTAGGAGTCACTTCTCAGACCCCAAGTTCTTTTGAAAAAAAAAAAAAAAACAAGATCAAAGAAAGCACAAGGGTTTTTAGAGATGCTTTTGAGATATTTGTGGCCACCACAACTCTCTTGTCCTACCCCGTTTTAACGAAGCTCTGTGTCTATGAAGGAGGGTGAAAGATGATCCCACTGTGATGGTCAAGAAACCCCTCTTATCCATGACACACAATCCCAGCTCAGGGTCACAGCACATGTCACTAAAGAGCTGGCAGCTTGATATGTATGTCCCTAGCCCAATTCAGTACCACATGCCAATAAGAAGCCCATGATCACATTTTATTTGTATGTCTCACTGCAAAGGGCAGTAAAGTTAGTCTTAAAGGTTTCTACAGCATGTCCACGTACACCTTCTGTATTCTACACAGAGATGAGCTGTTGGCAGGGGTTGAAACTAGATAGTGAAGAGAGGAAGGAGGGGAAAAGCCAGGAGGTTAGCAGGCTGGTCCTTCCCACTTTCACACACACACATACACACACACACACACACATACACACATACACACATATACACATATACACATACACACATACACTCATACACACACATACATATACATACACACACATACACACACACATACACACACACATACACACACACATACATACACATACACACACACACATACACACACACATACATACACACACACACATACACTCATACACACACATACATATACACACATACACACACATATACATACACACGCACACACACATACACACACAGACACACACATATACATACACACAGACACACACAGACACACACATACACACATACATACACACACACACAGACACACACATACATACACACACATACACACACACACACTTCAATTCAGAAAGCTCAGCACAATCAGCTTCCCTGGCCTTGGGCTTTCATCCTCAAAGCTGCTTTCCACAAAAAAAAAAAAAAGAAAGAAAAAAGAAAAAAAAATAGATTCTAAATAGAGCAGAACTGAGCATGGGGCTGTAGCCGATGAAGCCTTCCCCTCCCTGGAGAGCTCTGCTCCCCACACGGTGGCTGGTCTACCCCCAGCACCTCTTGCTCAAAGCATTCTTGACCCAGGATCACCGGACCCTGACCGGCGAGCACAAAGCTGCCACCAGTGGATTTTGCTTCCGCAGCATTTTGCTTGGGCGCCACCTCCTCCCTTCCATCATCAGATGATGCGGTCTCCAGACTCCAGGGCCTGTGTCTGTCCTGGAAGACAACGTGGGGAGCGTATTGCCAGCAAGGAATAGGAGCCTGAAACCTCACCACTGAGTGGTGAGTGATGCTCAGAGGCTCAGTGAGCCCCCCAGAACCTCCATGTTCCCAAGATGAAAGTCTTAGAGCAGAGGCCACTGTGTCTAGGAGCAGATCACACCTCACTTTTGTGCTAGCTTATTGGAGGATAATTTCTATTACGTCAGAGTCTTCCATTGCCCCCAACTGGGGCTGTGTGTGCATCAGGGTGGTTTCTTAGAGTTCACGCTTGGTTCTGGAAGAATCTAGCCAAAGCACATTCCCAAGGGGGCACAGAACCCATAGTATTGAATAGATCTAGGCATTGTACTTTACTCATTAGAGGTTTGTTCTGTGTTTGAGACAGGGTCTCATGTAGCCCTGGGTAGCCTAGAACCTTCTTTGTAGCCAAGAAGGACCTTGAACTTCTGATCCTCCTGCCTCCACCTACCAAGACTAAGGAATGCAGTATGTGCCACCACACTCAGTTGTATGCAATGCTAAGACTCAAACCCAGGTTTTTGTACAGGCTGGGCAGGCAAACACTCTGCAAGCACACTACTTTAGTCTCCATAAACACCAAAAAAAAAAAGTGCCAGCCAGGGTTAGTTATGAGGTATCCAGACCTCTGCAAAGCAAAGGTTGTGATGTAACCAACTCATAACCCAGGTTCCAAGGCAAAATACTTCTTCGCACAGTTTCAGAGAGTTCAGATAATAGTGACTCGGCTACCATGTGTACATCATGGCAGCCAGAGGACACAGTAGAGATTACCCGTAGAGTCTTTAGAAGGAGCTTGTGGGGGTATCAAACTGGAGGATAGGATGCCTGAGGACCCACTCATCTGGAAGCTGTGACAAGATAACCACTCCTACCCTCCTCACAAGCCACTTCCTGGTATCTCCACTGAGTAATCTCTTAGGCCAAACAGATTCCATGACTTGCCAATGAGTCAAGGCCACCCTGTTCTTCACAGCCTCTCTGAATTCAGCACTGCAAAGGCAGGGGACGAAATTAATTTTAAAGAGAACATGAGAATTACTAACGATTATCACTAGCAACGTGGGTGTCCCTCCCTCCTTCTCCACGCCAACATGAAAGAAAAACATGGCTGAGGAGGATCCAGGGATTGGATGGGCAGAATACTACAAAATGTGTGGATAGGGGTTCTGGGCCATGGCATGCATTTAAAGATAAGTGGACCACTTCCTACTTTGTGGTTTGGGTTGTGTGTCCTCCGGTCACGTGGGTTTCTGAGCTGGAACACAGGCAGTATCGTCCGTTCTTTCTCTCTCAAGTCTGGTTCAGACCAAGAAAAGATGGAAATGAAGAGAGAAGGAATGCTTTCCCCTCTGGATGAACTGTTTTACAATAAGCTACCTGCTGGGATCAGGAAATGTGAGATCTGGGGATTTCAGCTCCCACCAAAACTCACATAGGGTAGACAGGCTGCAGCACTAGCTCTCAGGGAAGATATGCTCAACCCCACACAGCCCTTAGTGTCCGCTCCGGTTTTCCTTGGAAAACACATCTCTCTCCTGTTTCACCTCCTTCCTCCCTTGGTTCTCACTCAACCTCTGCTCAGAGCCCTCCTAGAGATACACAGCTTCTATCTAGTCAGTACCTAAGATCTACCATGCTGTCGCCGCCACCATTGCTGCTGCCGCTCACTACCAGGGTGCCCGGATGATGGGGGGAAAGCGGAATGGGCTGCAGGAGAGGCCAGGGCAGAGTTGTTCCCTAGGCGCCCATAGAAAACCCATTTTCTTTGTAATTAGGTGTGTGATGCTCAAATCGAGAGAGGGGTGACCAAAATCAAAATAAACAGCAAGCAGCGGAAACAGGCAGCCCTGCCCTGGGAATGGGAACGGTGAAGGATGAAAGTTTATACAAACACGGAAAAATGGTCAGCGTCAGAAGACAGGAAAGCCTGTGCTTCTTCGCTGGGAGGGAAGTTGGCTTATGACGTTTCCTTCGCTCCTTATTTTTGAATGCTCTCCTGGCCCCGTGTCCTATAAACAAACTAGCTTTTCCATTCTCTCACGGTGCCGGGAGGGCCGAAGATTGAGCGGGCCGAGCTGGCCACTGAAAGAAGTATCCCAGTTCTAAAAGGCCACACCCAGCCCACCAGGTCTGTGATGGGGTCTCAGTGTGAAAGATGTGGAAGCAGGGAGTTAAAACTGGGGTGTGGGAAAAACTGGAAAGCCAGGAAGGTCTCCGCCTGCCCGCCAACCCCAGAGAGGAAGGCCATGGAAAGAGCTTTGAGTATTCAGTGCATGTGCCCAAGACTGCATTTATAAAGCCCGGTAAGGATAGATTCAAGATCTTGATTTTCAGTAGAAAACCTTGAGGTCACTAGAAGTCACAGAGATGAAGGGCTGAGTCTGGCTGCTGAGGCCACTGTCCACAGTTCTGATGTCATAGGCAAAACCCCACTGCAATGGGCTACCACAGTGGTGTACGGCAGACGTTTTGTGCATCTGAAACTACTTCTTCCCATGTAGATTCAAGGGACCCATGTGCTTCCTTGCTCAAATCACAGATTGGGAATCTCCAATCCAAAAATACAAAGTCCAAAATGCCCTCCTCCTCCCCATGCCCACTCTGAAACCTTTTGAGCCTTGGTAGGACACCACAGATGGAGAACTCTACACTGGACCTCGGGTCATATGTTCTACTCAAAACACATGTTCAAAACCCATCATATAAGGTCACCTTCAGGTTGTATGTGTCAGCTATATTTGAAGTCAGTGAGTTCTGAGATTAGACTGGGGCCCATCTCCAAGACACTTTGGTTTTGGAGGTGTATATTTCAAAATCTGAAAATTCCAAAGTCCCAAGCAGTTCTTTAAATTTTTTAACATTCATTTATTGACTTACTGTGTGTATGTCCACAGGTATGCACGCCATAACATACGTGTGAAGGTGAGGGGACTGTTGGTGGGAGTTGGGTCTCGGCTCACACTGCGTGGATTACAGGGTCATCGGGCGTGGCAGTGAGTGGGTACCTTTCCTCCCTGAGCCCGTGGTTCTATACACACTTCTTAGGTTAGTCGGACTTTGTGATAAATGAAGGGACCACAATCTCAAGAGAATCTGATCTACTTTGGCTGACGGTTTCAGAGAGTTCAGTGCACGTCTGCTTGGCACCATGGATTGGCACAAAATGCCATGATGGTGGGAACACGATGCAGTGGTGTTCCTTCAGAGGAGATAGAGTGAAGAAAAGGAGACTCAGGAAGTGAACCGGGAAACATAGCAAGAGCCGGGTCACCTGCTTCCCTTAACCAGACCCCGCCTCTTACTTTTACAACCTCTCAGTAACGCCTCAGGTAAGAATCCTTCAAAGGACCGAGCCATTGATGAGATCTAATCGTCCCTGGAAAAGCCATGGCAGACACACCCAGGGGTGTGCTTTATACACTATCTACTAGGTATGTCTCCATCAGTGACGTTAATGATTAAGATTAATCATCATACTTGGTGTTCACATCGTGTTTTATAGAGGACACCTACTCTGGATTTAAAAAGCTAGGATGCCCTGTTGAAGGAGTGCTGTTCTTCCGAGTTCTGTTCCAAGGGCCCAAACTCAGTTTTTGGAACTTCTAAACCACTCTTAGAAGCAGGGCAGAGAAGGAAATAGAGCCTAGGGACATGACTCAGATGCTAAAGTGAACGGGCAAAGTCATGCAAGCATGAAGACCTGCGTTCCAGCCCCAGTGCCCATAGACAACGCCACACATAGATATACACACGTGGAATCCCAGCACTGAGGAAGCAGAGACAGATGGGCCAGCTGGCCTTGCCAAATTGGTATGTTCCAGGTTCAGTAAGAAACCCTGCTTACTAAAAAATAAATAGATATTTAAAAGGTGGACAGCTCCTTTAAACAACACTGGCTTACACACATGCATACAAGTACATCATCACCTGGTTTTATATCACACACACACACACACAGACACACACACACACACACGCACTAAAAATCAAGGCACAGACAGACTTAATGAATCCCATGAGGTCACCGTTGAAGGCTCATCCCTGTCCTGCTCTCCTTTGCCCCTTTGAAGCTATATAAACCAGCCTGTGACACTGGAGAGGCCAGAATTCATGGGGCAGAAAGGCCACCAGGATGAGAGCAGTAAGGGACGACACAGTTATCACAGTGGACCTTCGAGGTGTGTGTCAGACACTGCTGGTGTTCTCCAGCATCTGTAGGACACAGTCGAGCATTTGTTCAATCTCCTGCATCCGAGTGGAGCATCCTGGCCAATTCCTGCCAAAGCAATATGATCAGAAGAGAAGGGTGATCCTTCCGGGCTATGGAGTGACCCACTAGCCTCTTCTTACCTAGTTCTCTGGCACAAGAGGAAGGAAAAACCGGAATAATAACTGGGACATGATTAGTCATCACTGAGCCTGGGTCCCCGACATTTCTGCAAAGAGCTTCCTCTATCTCCACTGCTGCCAACACAAATTCAGCTGGAGTGTAGACAAGAAAACCTCAGGTAGAAACTGGGACTGGACACCATTTGTTATAGGAGAGGCAGCAACGACTACTTGACAGTGGGGTCTATGACACAGAGGAATCCTCTCTAGGCCCAGGGACAGGAGCCTAATGCGGTGTGCTCTGACAAGTCCTTGGCTCTCGGGCTTAGCTTCCTTCCCTATTAGAACAACAGCTCTCAATATGTTCTCATCACGAAATTAACATGAAAGGCTGGGGCATGCTTCAGTGGATAAAGTGCTTGCTGATCAAACAGGACCTGAGTTTGGATGCCCGGGACCCACTTAAAAGCTAAGCATTGCTGTGTATGCTTAAAATCCTAGCGCTGGGGGGACAGGGACAAGTGGATCTCTGGAGCTTGCTGATCAGCTGTTCCAGCCAAAATGGTAAGAGACCCTATCTCAAGATGATGATGATGATGATGATGATGATGATGATGATGATGATACAGAAAAGCTATTATTGAAGAAGGCTTCCCAGTGTTAACCCTTGGCTTCTACAGGAACCTATAGTGAACACACATACACACACACAGAGGGGGAGGAGGAGAGTTTCTCAAGTGACACATACATGTTTCACCCAGAGCTCTAAGACTGTAAAGTTCTAGGCTTCATTTTCTTCTGAGCTCCCTCATTTTCTGGCTGAATATCATATCATGTCATTTCTTTCTTCTCTGAAGCCACCTCTGGTGACTCTGGTTTACAGGTGACATCATCTTTGTCCAGGTTCTTGCCATGTTTGTAAGAGGTCTGAAGGGATGAACTTTAGAGATTCTCTTCCATAACGAAGTGAACCACCTGTTGCCTTTGTCTCTTCTCCCCTCTGTTGTGCCTGCCTTCCCAAGGGAGAGGTAGGAAGCAAGTGTCAGAGACATTTCTCCTCTGGGACTGCTGACCCTTGAGTGGCATCTCTCTACTCCAGCCCCAGTGGCATGTCCTGGAGTCTGCGTGCAACCACCCCTGGAGATGGTCCAGTGAACAATACTCAAGTTCTCGGCCCACAACCTACTAGGAAGTACGTGTTAGAGTACAGAATAAAGGATATCTGCCCAGATTCTCCTGGAGTACTAAGAAGGAGTTTGTTTGACAAATAAGACTGATTTTCACATGTGTAACCTTGTTCGGCCTCATTATACAGAAGACCCTAAGAGCAGAAAGCACTTAGATGTGATTTTTGTGGTTGTTGTTGTTTTACTCAATTTCTCCCCGCTGGACCACGTCGAACTCTAGAATTTTGGCTTAAACCTTATTTGTATATATGGTATGTTTATATCTGTATAGACAAACACACACACACACACACGCATGCACACACACACACATATAATGTGTGCACATGTATTCAAGAATATATATATGTATGTGTGGCCAGGGCATCTTTCTTAATCTTTCGACTTAGTTTTTGTGACAGGGTCTCTCATGGAACCAATTCAGATAGACTGGCTCATCTCTGTCTCCCCAGCACTGGGAGAGTCCTCATGCTTGTGTGGTAAACATGTCACCAAAGGAACCATATCCCTGGCCTCTTGATCTAAATCCTTGGATTTACAACCACCTTACACATGAGCCAAGCTTTCCAGATAGGCTGGCAAACCCCAGCCACCTTCAGCTTTCTTCATGGAAACCAAACAGTCAAGCTCACGTATTTTCTCTGTTGTTCTGATAACACCTTATTGATTATTGGAAGGCAAACAAAGAGCAGGCAGATGTGGCACTCCGCGCGGTGACAGACTGCAAACAGGGAAAGTCAATTCCACATGTTGTTTGTTCATTTGCCAGGTCAGTGGCCCTGACTGAGTGCTGCTGAGTCCCAGCACCGACCGACCTGTGAGGCTTGGACAAGGCAATGGGCTCCTGTATCCCTGTCTTCCAGTGACCAAAGAGAGGCTGTGAGGGGCCCATCAGAGCATCTGTTGGGAGAGCTAACCATCATTGGGCGATTGGGGCTCAACTTTCAGTCAATGAGGAATAACTGGGTTCTTATTCTAACAGAAGAGGTCGGAGGAGACAGAAGGAAACACACAGAATAGTTCAACCTACATACAGTTGAGATGTTAATGTACAGCCACGGGAGGAGGGACTCAAATATATGTTGCAGCATGCTTCATAAAATATATGAGGAGGATATCCCAACTGACTGAGGGAAGAACAGATCAGAGAAGGCTTCCCAGGAGACGGAGCATTTCAGACAAGCTTTGATAAATTCTTAGGGTTTCCTGGTACCTACCATCCATCCTTCAAAACAAGACTTCTCCGTGAAGATGGGCAAAGGGTTTGAAATCACATGGTTGGCCACAGTTTGAACCTAGAACACACACACACACACACACACACACACACACACACACACACTCTAAAGGCTTATGTGTTAAAGGCTGGGTGCCCTTGGAAGTCTTCGTGCTCCTGGGGAAAGGCTCTTAGGGAGACTGTGGGACTCAGGACCCTCTTACTCTATCCAACCGTGAAATGGGTGGATTTGCTCTGCTGCTTGCTCCCGCTCACATTTGTCCCCAAGTAATGGCTCTGACCGGAATCTCCAAAACCACGAGCCAAAATAAACCTTTTCTCTTTAAACGTTGATTATCTCTGGTATTTGCTAAAGCTATGGAAAGCTAACACGCCCCATTCAATAAAAGCTCATTACTGGAATACGAGAGCAGCTTTCGTCATGAAGCAGTTCCAGAACATTCCCAACCATGGACTGCATGAACGATAGGTGAAGAACTATAATGCCTGGGGCTGAGAAATAAGACACACTTTCCTGGACAGTCTCCTGGGGCAGACCTGGAGAGCAGCACCGAGGGTCTAAAGTACTGCACCCCACAGGAGACCTGAGCACCCCACAGCTGTGGGGCCTTACAGTGGGGGGGGTCTTCACATTCCACTGGTTCTTGGAAGTTAGGTAGACTGTTTATCCTCTCTATTTTGGTAGTCTAAAGTCTTATGGACTTCCCCTCCTACCCCCCTAAAGTAAGTAGTACCTCTCTCAACATGTCTGCCGAAGCCACCTGCCATTCACGAGTAGGCAGACATCATATCCTAGGACAGTGTGGTGAGGATTTAGAGTAGCTGTGGTCCAGTCTTTCTAACACTTGCCGCTGTATTCATTCTAAGTTTAATGACAGACATATCCCTTGCCTATTAGCTCGCTTCCCAGGACCAATTAATTATAGGCAGCTCAAGCCCAGGCCAGCCAGAACCCTTGGTATAGAGAATTCTAGGATCAAGGCAGAGTCTTCCACCTCCAGTTTCTAGGAAGGATAGGAGGTAGGAAGGATAGGTGAAGGAGGAAGAAAAGAAGGAGACAGGAAGCAATGTTTTAAAACTAAAAACAGAAACCCTCAACAGAACTTAATAACTTGGGGTAGATAGACTCCTGGCAGCACACAAAAGCCAGAAGGCAGAACCCAGGATGGGTCAACTTCAGACTTAATATTTGCCCTTCACTAAGCAAACTAATAAATCCTCTATGGTTTTAACCATGCCGAATTCCCCATTTTTATTTATTGATCAAAATGGCAGGCAGAGTCTCCTCCGCCCCTTGCCTTAGCAGTCACCCAGGGGTAAACGTCCCTGGGCACTGCTGTCACCGGCTGTATGTCTATTTGCCTATTCCTTCAACAAACTCATGCTCAATGCAACTGACAGCATGTGCAAACATCTTTGAAGTATTCTTTGGTAATGGACATCCCCAGGATGGGACAGCCCTAAATCCTACTTGTATGGCTAAAGGGACGATGAGCTAATCTATCAGGTAACAACAAACCTGACACGCAATCAACTTCTTTCCTCTCCTGCTCCATTGTGTGCATGAGAAACTGAGCTCAAGGCAGGGCGGAATGATTGACGTGTGACCTTGGGCTAGTGGAAGCAAAGGACCAGATCTCAGGTCTTCAGACCATTCTACAACCTACCACAAGGACAGGGAGCTCTTTAGGCTTGCCACTGCTTCCCACAAGCCTAGCTTTAAGAGCTTATCCACAGTAGTGGTCATTTCCGAAGTCTCCCTTTGCCGTTCCAACTGCAATCTCCTGAACAGGAGGCTAAACTTCACCTTGAAGAATCTTCCCACCTTTAACAATTCTACACTCTCTATATCTCTATATCTCTATAGAAAGGTTCCCAGGGCCGTTTGAGGACCAGAGCATTGCTGTGGGTCAGGATCAAGTTCAAATACCCCGTAAGAGCCCAGAAATGTGGAGTCGATTTGAAATTTAGTCATGATCATGATAACTGAGGTTGGTTTGAGAGTGGTTCAGTACATGGATCAGGTGATTTCCATCGGCCCATGGACATGAGGTAATAGCTCTTCCACTGTGGGAAAATACAGTAGATGTTTAAAACATCAACTCCTAGAAAACGGATGGCTTCAAAGATGACAGCACTCCGGACGTCATCAAGAGATGGTCCTAGGCAGCTGTGACCAGTCCTGCCATGTTTAAGCAAGCAGCTAAAATGAAGGGCTTGCTGATATCAAAATCTCACTTCTCCTGTTTCTCTGCCCCGTGATACATACCACTAGAATCCAGACATAAAAGACTTATTATGGAGAAGGTGAAATACATCAGCTCAAAATCTCTCATCGGGGACCTGACAATCCTGGCTACAGGTAAGAACCTCTGATTTGCTCTCCTCCTTTTCACCTTCAGGCTGTAGACTGTTCGGCCTTCCCTTGAAACTCCCTCTTGACCTAAGGCTGCCTCCCCGGGTCTAGATGATCATCTGGTCCAGATATTTGAAAGGAGATTCCTGTGTGAGATGGGTTGCATCAAGTTTAAGCTACCTTAGCTGCTGGGGTCAGCTAAACTGATAGAAATGTGGCTGACAGGGAAGTGGGAGACAGCTGCCTTTGTCTCAATAGCAAAGCTTCTTCTAGGACCAAGGAATGAATATGGGGTACACATGAAGCAGGCAGCTGAAACATGTCCATCTTTGAGTGACTGTTGCATGTGTGTGTGTGGGGGGGGTGAGTTCTTAAGAGGGCACACACATGTGCGAGCAGAGACTGAAAAACAACCTCAGGTGTTGTTCCTGAAGAATTACCCATCTTGAATTTTAAAAGATTTATTTTACTTTTATTTATGTATCTGTGTGTGTGTGTGTGTGTGTGTGTGCGCGTGCACAAATGTACACATACATGTGTCTGTGTCTGTATTTGTCTGTGCATGTAGAGGTGTAGAGGTCAGAAAAGGGTGTGAGATCCCCTGGAGCTAGAGTCACAGGCAGCTGTGAGCTGCCTGATGTGGGGGCTGGAATTTGAATTCTGGTCCTTTGCAAGAGCACCAAGCACTCTTAACTACTGAGTTATCTCTTCAGCCCCTTTAGTTTTCAAGAAAAAAAGGTCTCTCCTTAGCCTGGCACTTGCCAAGTAGGCCAGGCTGGCTGAGCAGTGAACCCCCGGGCTGTCTTCCCAAGCACTGGGTTTATAAATCTACACCACCACACACTGGTCCAGAAGCACTTTCTTGATTGAGCCAGCTCTCCAATCCCATGCTCATCTTTTCAAAGATAGCATCCAAAGAAAAGGATTCAGGCTAGCATTTTTCCCAGTGCATGGGGGTTCTCAAAAATGATGCCCAAATCCTTGGATTCCTGGATGCTCACTGCAATCCTAGTGTATAATTACCTCCCTGTGGCTGTGCAACTCAAGATGAGCAAGCAGGATTAGTGGGAGGCCCCTGCTCCAGCACGATGGACCCTCATGCCTAGCTTTCAGCAGAAAGACATGGGGGGGGGAAGCTAAATCCCCTGACAGGCAGCAACAACTGCAGGTGCCAGGTGATCCTGAAAACTTGGCTTTTCTAAGCTTCAGAGGAACCCGTAATTTACCTTTCAATTGTTCTTACCTGTCATGAACACCCCAAATTGGATTGGCATGACTCCTCCCTTCCCCACCCCCCTAAAGTCCCACCCACTCCCTGGAGCGAGCCAGTGACTGAGAAGGTTAGGAGTGAGCTGGGAGGTCCCACTCAACACTCTCTGAGTGGAACCCAAAGGTTATCAGGCAGGACTTTAGAAGGAAAGTACACACTTATCCCCAGTCGACATGCCCTTGATATTTTAAATAAATGCTACAGTTCAAAGGACTTCCAGGAAGTCTCCTAGCCAGGTCCCTTGCTTTCCAGACATTGTCCCTAAGATTTCAGCTCTTTGTCTCTGTCTAGCAAAGATGTAAATTTTTTGATCTTCATTTATTCTGCAGAGCACATGTTTGCACAGGTGCTGCGCACACACACGCACACACACACACGAACCTGAGTGTGGTGCAGTGCACCCTATACTATCCTTGTGGCTGTGGGCTTGCTTCTTCAAGGACAATTTCATTTTTAATAAAAGTTAGGTGTCACCTGTCATAGAGCAATGCCTGGTCATTTGAATTTCTGCCACGCCCATTGTTCACAACGCTCCTCAGAAGGACACAGTCTCAACAGACCCATCATGCCTAAGATTGTTTTCAAAACAAGACAGCTCTACCATCTTACAAATAATAGACTTGGTCAGGGTGGGGCATCTGATCCTGTCTATCTGTAGTCTGTCATGTGGTCGGTGAGAGACCAGACGTGCAGCTCTGAATGGGGAGTGGGTAAGTTATCTAGAAGCTTCCTCTTGCTGCAGCAGCAGCAAGAGATATGGTCATTGGTTGGTTCACTTACTAGGATGACCAATTATGACAGTTGTCTCAATTCTGCCCCAGATTTAGCTTCCACAAAATCTTTTATCTCAAGAAATCCCTTGTCCTAAGCAGGCTGGGATGACTTGGTCTCCCCAGCTCCACAGAGAGTGGAATGTTGGAGTTGGGAGCATTATTTCATACTGCACAGGGAGGGAGCCTGATGGTCTGGATGCTACTGTCTCTGGCATCTCTGTGGCTGTTGAGAGCATGGTCTAAGTATGGGACTCCATAGCAGGTCACCTGGGCAGCCCCTCCAACCATTCCTATCGTCTTCTCCACTGTCGCTTTAGAAAAGACAACATTTACAGAGCAATGTATATGAAGAAATTTATACAACATAGAGGCTGCTTAGGAAAGGAGGAAGTGGGGGAAGGAGTGAGGAAGGGGATGTCTGTAAGCCTTCTTAAGATTTCAGCAGCATTAGACATCTTCAAGAGGTCTTCTCGACTCCACCACAGAGAATCTAAGAGGCCAAAGTCGACACTCCGTTTTAAAGTCACTGAAGAGCCACACAAATACACCAGATACAGCACAAGGAAGCTTGGATTGTTTTATATAAACAAACTGTCCATCCATTTTGCAAACAGAAAAAGCTCAAACATCTTTGAGCATAGTCAAGGAGGGGAATCAAGGCATGATTACGAAGGATTTCCAACTGCACATGTGGGGGCCACAGACGAAAGGAACAGAGGAGGCTCCAGCTCCCGTTGGCTGTGTGGCATGTCATCAGCATATAGCAGAGGAAAGAGGTCCTCAGGAGGCAGGACCCATGGAGCTGGCTGCTCAGGCATGAAGCCCCTGGATAAGCTGATCTCCGGTTGCAACCTCTGAAGAGAGTCTTCATGGCTCCTTGCGTTTGTCTCAGAAGGTGGAATGATAAGTGGGCTCATCTCTGCCTATCCAGATGTACACCTGCATATGATCCAGTGCTGGTCCTGCCCCCGCCCCAGGACGCTCCTCTTGGTCTGACCTTCAAGAGCCCACGGGACCATCCAGGTGGATCTTGTATCCCTCAGGAGTCTTGTGCTGCTTCCAGGCTGGGTGACTGACCTCTTTCCAAGGAACAGAAATAAAAATCAAGATCCCAATTCAACCCAAGTGTAGTTAACTATTCACTCTGTATCTGGCTCGAGGATAGTAGAACAAACAAGAATCATCTCTGGGTCCAGAGGCGAGGTGGGCACAGGAGGCGGGGTCAGGCAGGGAAGGGTGCAGTCCCTGGACAGGGACAGAGTGAAGGATGAGTGTCCTGGGTAGTGGCAGCAGGGGACTTGTTTGCCACCAGACAGTAGATAAGCTGGGTTGGTGAGCCTTCCCCGTGTCCAGAGACATACATCTTTGTTCATTCAAGTCAAAACAGACTATTTGTCCCCAAATGTCTGGACAGTCTAGAAGTTTCTCTATTCTCCGACACAATATCCCTCAATTGAATCCGGGGTTCTAGGCTCTCAAGAGGCATGCAGATTTCAGCCAGATCTGAAAAGAGAGCCAGGGTCATATTTTCCATGGTTCCACAGAATTCTCAGTAAGCAGCATGGGTGAGCAGGAACAGCCCTTGGTCAGCCTCCTTCTTGACCTGTGGACCAAAAGACATTGAGAGTTAGATGGTGGTATACGCCCCTTTCACAACAGTGTACTGTTCAGACTCTATTCCACAGGATTCTAGTTAGTGCTGCCCGAACACAGGACATAGAATTCTAGTCAAGGAGCTGGAGAAAGAGAGGCTTATGCTCTGGGGAACTCCTTGCGCACTGGAGCATCCCCAAGAAGCCTAATACATCTTAGGACTGGGATGATGGGTACCTGGCCTGGGGTTGAGTGGTGAGAAAATACCTGTCGAAGTTTCATTGCAGGAGAGCTGGGGAAGGGGACAGTCTCAACCGCAGAATCACAGTTTTGTTTTTGTTTTTAAATGAGTTCTGCCGGTGGCCCAAAATCAAGTAGGTACATTTCATCCAGGACAGGCGGGTCCCTCCACACACTCCTTCACATTCGGACACAAAACCACATCAAATAACCCCAAAGTTCCCTATGCTCACTCTACTTTCCTTCCCTCCTTCTGCATCAGCCTTGGGGCTGTCTCTAAGAGCCCCACAAGCCTTTTCCCCTGGGAGACAGGCCACGCAGCTGGCAAATTAATTGGCAGTGACAGGGCTTCCTTCCGGTTGCTCGGCAACGACCTGCAACTGACAGCCACGGGAGGACTCTGGGCGCAGAGGGACTGCCATGAGGAATTTACAAAACAAAATCTGAAGCAAAACACACAAGGCCCCAGACTATCACCCTCAAAGGGCAGAATTAGACAAGGGGAGGGGGTGGGGCAAGGGGTGGGGAGGAAGGGGGGCTAGGGCATGAGAAAGTTCTCCCCCCACGACCCCCCCCTTCACCAAACGGTTCCTAGAGCCTTTACCTCTGCCAGCCCGGAGAAAGAGAGAGAAAGGGGTGCAGGGATTTAAAAAGAAGCCTGGGAGCTGAAAGGTCACAGGGAATCGCAGCCAAGGTTGATGAAGCTTGCTGTGCAGAAAACTACAGTATCTGCTGGGAACGCGTCTCCCCATGACATGGCTCCACGGGCGAAGCCCTCCACCAAGGCAGAAGCGTTCACATCTAAGGCCCTCTTCCCTGGCCATTTGCACTGATTGGATTTCTATCTGTTGCTATGACAGAGTAGACAAGCCATACACCACACGGTCTTGCCTCGGCCCTCATCTCTGACCTCTTTTGCTGATTGGTTGTCAGGTTTTGAGACAGGGTCTCCCACTCTGAAGTACATGCTAGCCTTGAACTTTAGGCGATCTTCCTGTCTCTGCTTCCTGAGTCTCGGGATTACTAGTGTGAGTTGCCAGGCCTGGCTTCCGGCCTCTTTTAAACCTTCCATGCATGAGCAGAGTAGACATGCAGTCTATGTACATGTTGAAGCATTCAGTGGAAAGAAGAAGAAGAAGAAGAAGAAGAAGAAGAAGAAGAAGAAGAAGAAGAAGAAGAAGAAGAAGAAGAAGAAGAAGAAGAAGAAGAAAGACACTGAGAGATGCTCTCCCTCTGGTCCCTGTAACCTTGTCCGGCAAAAAGAGCTGGTGGACAGGGTGAAGGCAGCAGTCTGAGACAGGAGCTGGCCCTGGGTCATCAGGTTTAGCCCTCGGCACCATCACCTACGGTCACAGAGGCAGGGGATGGGACACGGGGAGGTGTGGCAATGGAACGGAGAGTTTGGCTAGCCCAGCTAGGCTGTCCTGAGGATGGAACAGTGAAGGCAGTGGGTTCTCTCTGGAGATCCAGAAAGAATCAGTACTGAGACATTTGTAACCATACAGTCATGGACCCTGGAGCTGCAGGTATGCCAGACAAGCCTTACACCACTGAGCCAACCTCCAGACCCGAACAGCATCCCCAAAGATTTTCCAAGGGGGCACGAGAGTGAGGATGCAGGTAATGGAGATGACAAATTCATTCCTAGCAGTGGAGCAGGATTTAGCCTTAGAATGGACTAGCTGGTATCATGAAGGCTCAGTAAGAAAAAGGCAGGCCCCTGAGAGCAACTGAGGCAAGAAGGAAGGCTGAACTGTGAAGAAGTAGGCTGTTAAATGACAGCATCTTGCTGGCAGGGACTTGGCCAGGTGGCTTAATCTCTGGGGGGGAGGGAGCCTTAGTTTTGTCATTTGCAAAATAAAGATAATATTATCATCTACCTTACAAAGCTCTTGGGATTAAATGAGATAATACACGGAAACTACCTGGCGAATGACGGATGCCAAGGGAGCGGTAATGCTTAGGGAAGTTCCAGCTTTCAGACATGAGCCACAGCTGCTGCTTCTTGCCACCCTCAATAACCTATCCTGCCCTTTCTATGTGTTGATAGAACTCTGATTTATCTGTTTGTTTGTTTGTTTGTTTGTTTTGCTGGTGTGTTGGAGTTTGGACTCTTAGGCTGAAAAGTATAGATATATGAGAGCTGGCCAATGAGATGCAAGTAAAACTCTGGGAGTACTTCAGGGCAGGCTGCTCTAGAGGGGCTTGAAGCCAATTCATCTTTACTTCGCTCTGCTTTAATCAGGACACGATGGCTGGTGCTCCAGCAGCCATATTGGTCTCCTAGAGACAATCATGTCCTCTGATGGTTAAAAGAAGGAAACGGGCTGGAGGCGGGGCTGGATCCTGGCCACTCCAGTGATGTTTGATTGGCAGGGTTAGTTTCCTTCATGATTTCTGTTATGTAAGAGGAAAGTGCTTCTCTCTTAATTCTCTGTTGTAGCATTTTCTAATAATCATGCTAATGGATTTCTCAATCTATAGGCCTGAACCAACAGCCTCATAATCACAGTGGAACTGGTTAGAAATGTAAATCCTACAGCCCGCTCTAGACTGTAGGAATGGAACCTATGACGTTACATCAGTGGCACAAGTGTTCTATACCACGTTCTGGACCAAGTCACACCACGGTCCTTGCAATGCACATTTGAACGAACCCTTCAGGGATCCGATGTGCTCTCCAGTGTGAGAACTGTGGTCTACCAGTGATAGGCTTCACTCTCCTATGCACTGTGGGATTGAATGGTGTACCTAGCCTCTCTATACATAAGCGCCCTCACCCCAGTGGGATGAGAAGTGTCTTAGATGCTGTCATCTATCTGAATTGAGCAGACTGTGGGGACGGTAGCCTTGCTCACAGTTGACAGATGCTGGCCTGGTTCTTCAGCTTCCTTTTCTTGTTCAAGTGTGTGTGTGTGTGTGTGTGTGTGTGTGTGTGTGTGTGTGAAGCACATGTAGTGTTCTTTAAAGCCATAAGAGTGTGTTTGATCCCCTGGAATTAAGGGTGGTTGTATGTCACCCAATATGTGTAGTGGGAACTTCACTCAGGACATCTAAGTGTAGCACGAGTTCTTAAACACTGAACCATGTCCCCAACTCCCTTATCAAGAAGAATGAGGAGGAGGAGGAGGAAGAGGAGGAGGAAGAGGAGGAGGAAGAATAAGAGGAGGAGGAGGAGAAAAGGAGAAGGAGGATAAGGAAGAAGAGGAGGAGGGGAAGGGGATGAAGAGAGGGAAGAGGAGGAGGAGGAGGAGGAGGAGGAGGAGGAGGAGGAGGAGGAGAAGGAGAAGGAGAAGGAGAAGGAGAAGAAGAAGAAGAAGAAGAAGAAGAAGAAGAAGAAGAAGAAGAAGAAGAAGAAGAAGAAGAAGAAGAAGAAGAAAATAATAAGACCCAAGTCTTTGGCTGGAGCAGTGCAAGCTTGTGGAGGTCAGAGGACAACCTCATCGCCAATCCAGCCCTTCCACCTAGTTGGAGACAGGGCCTCCTGGTTTTTGTCACAGTGTACACCACACTAGCTGACTTACAAGCTTTCAGGGGATTTCCTGTTTCCACCTCCCACTCTGCAGAGGGAATATTGGGATTGCAGCTGTATACTTTACAGACCCATGCCCAGCTTTATTGGGTTTGGGGATTAGAACTCAAGTCCTCATGTTTCTGTTGCAAGTGTTTAACCCAGGGAGCCATCTCCCCCACCCTCAGTTGTTTCTTGACCCTAGATACACATCACAGTCTCCTGGGAAGCTTTTTGAACTTATGAAGACCAGGACTTGCCAAGCCCCATAAAGTCTCTATAGACAAGGGAGGAACCTACAGAGCTAAAGCTGCACAGGTAGAGCCAGTGTGTGCCTTGCTCAGCATCTCTGCAGCTGGCACGGGGAGAACCTGCTTCAGGCTGCTTCAGGTGCTGAGTCTGCTGATGGGCAACACACACGTGTTCCCAAGACAAAGCTGAACCAAGAGTGGGTTGGACAGCCTTGGGAGCAGCTTGGGAGCAGCTTGGGAGCAGGCATCCCTGTGGACAGTTGGGGTGGAACTCTTGGCAGCTGGGTCAGCCCATTTCCCATAAGGACGCTCTTTTGGTGTCTCACATGAATAATTACGCAAAGCCCTAGCTTCTGTGAATACAGGGTCCCAGTAAGAGGCACACAGACGAACTTGAACCTTCCCACCAGAAAGAAGGGAGTGAGTGAAGATAGCCTTGGGGAAATGGGGTTTGCTCAGAGACAGGAGGTGGATTCCTTTCCAGTGGCTAGCCTCAAACCTGGGACATGAACCCAAGCAGGCAGAGGAGAAGCTGAACCATGGAACAAGGGAGATGGAGTCCAAGAGAGGGTTGAATAAGCCAACATTCGGACCCCTAAAGAGGAAGGATTCAGTCCAAAGGATTCTGTGCTTTCTCCTGCAGAGATGACTATGCCATTCATTACTTCATTCCCAATCTGGGCTCATGGACTGCTGAGCCAACTTTCTTTTAAATTTAATATACTTTTAATTAAAATGTAATTGCATAATTTCCTTCTTGCCTTTCCTTCCTCCAACCCTTCCCATGTTCTCCCCCACACCCACTTCCTTCTTTTTTTTTTCAATTATTTTACACACACACATAGAGGCAGAGGCAGAGGCAGAGGCAGAGGCAGAGAAGGTCATCTTTGTTTGTATGAATACTATTTCAGGGCTGACTACTTTATATTGAATAACCAGTTAGGGGACTTGTCCCAAGGAGAGACTCCCTCTCTCAGGAGTCATGAGCTACCTGAACCCAGGAGTGGGAAACTGAGATTTCCTTATATCTACAGAGAAGTACAGTTCTCACCCAGTATCAGAGCCTCTCCTGTTTACAGTAAGTGGAGACCATTATAGAAATCCACAGCCGAATACAGTTCAGAGATCAACAGGCTCATGGGAAGCCCAGCCCCAAGCACACAGATCAACACAATTCCTGCATCTAAGGCTCAGGAATCATCCTGCAAGAATGAATGAAAAGACCAGAGGAGCCAGAGGCCATGGAGGTCTGCTGTGAGGTTGTGTTTCCTAGCAATGGTGCACAAATGAGACCTGGGCACGGACAACATCAGTAGACATGTTAACTTGGAAGGCCAACCTTTTCTTCATTTCTCTTGGCTCCAATCACGAAGTTCAGGATGTCAAAGGAAGTGTAGGATGTGGAAGAGGGAGGAAGAAGGAAGGGGGAAGAAGAGAAGAGGAAGTGAGGAGGAGAAGAAAAAGGAAGAGAGGAGGAAGACAGGGAACAGGAGTGGAAGGAAGAAGAAGAAGGAGGAAGAGGAGCAGGAGGGGGAGGAGGAGGGGGAAGTGGAAGAAGAGGAGGAAGAGGAGGAAGAGGAGGTGGAGAGGCATGTGTGGGACCTGGGTGTAGTGGTGCACACACCTTTAGTACCAGCACTCAGGAGGCGAAGGCAGAAGGATCACCAGTTGAGTCTAGCCTGGTGTACATAGAGGCCAGTCAGGTATACATAGTGAGATAGTGAGATCCTGTCTCAGAGAGAGAGAGAGAGAGAGAGAGAGAGAGAGAGAGAGAGAGAGAGAGAGAGAGAGAG
>NW_021621692.1:5777039-5779572 GCF_004785775.1 Grammomys surdaster
GAGAGAGCGCAGGAGGGAGAGAGGGGAAGAGGAAGAGAGGGAGGGGGAGCAGCAGCAGCAAACATTTCTGCTAGTTTCAAGTGCACCCACCACATCAGGCAGGACTGGAATGAATGGCTTCTCTGTTTCCTGCCTGTTTATTTCAGTCCCACCTGGTAGTCCAGGTGGGAAGATGAGGGACCAGGTGTAAACCTATGACGTCCACAGGGAAGCCAGGGTTTCTCTAGTAGACTGAGACACCGAGGATTTGCCTCTGCCTACCCTCTGTCCTTTCCCGAGGGTCCCACCTTCTACCATGCAGCTCTCTTACAGCTGCATGTGACAAGGAAGAAGAAACACAGCTGCTCTGGTCTGGCAGAACCAAAGAGGCTAGGGGTTGGAGTCCAGGGCCCAGCCCAAGCCCAGCCCAGACCCTGGCTGTTCCTAGGAACTTCTAACAGGTAATTCTGTATAACAGGGAACTCTCGGAGGTCAAAGACTTTCCTGCTTCCCAACACTGTCTCTCCATGTCCCTCCTCCCTCTTCTTATTCCACCCAGAACACCTCTCACATTTGACTAAGATCTCAAGGATCCCTCCCGTCTGTGCAAATGTCCTGACTCCTGAAAACATGTTTTAAAAAAAAAACCAGAGAAAGCTTCCAGATGTGCTGTTTATACTGTGATGTTTCTCTGCTCTAGTCTCCAGAGACTGATTCATGATACACACAGCATCCTGAAAGAACATCAGGCCACCAGGCTCTTCCTGATGGAGCAGGAGAGGAGCCCTCCACCAGGGCCACAGCATGGCCAGTTCACCCATTAACTCTTCTGCCACAGAGGAACACAGTCTGCTGCTTGCCATCCCAACCAGTTTCTACCATAATTGCGGGGCAGACATGTATCTTTGAGGTCATGCCAAAGCCAGCAGAGAAATAAATCCCAGAGAGGCATAAAGAGTAAGCTTGCAGGTTTCACTCTGATCGAGCCCTCCATTACAGTCACATTGAGTGGACTTGGGACATAGAGGCAGGGGCAGAACGACAGGAGAGTAACCCTCATCTTCAAGATGTGACCTGACCATTCGAAAAAAAAAAAGTCTCTGGAGCTGAGCCAACCTGAAGAGGAAATGGAACTGGTGGCTTGTCAAAGCTCCTTCTGGGACTCATGGCCTCTGGCCTACAGAATGGTAATTGCCACAGGGCCAGCTTATGCACACACAGCCACACATGTACCTTTCCTGACACGCACACACCTGAGGGCCCAGGATTCTTTGCACAAGGTGACGCCTGTTCCCTTTGATGCTGCCGGATGTGATCCCATTGGGTGAGGAACCAGACCTCAATAAAACCCCAGCATTATCAGAGGCGGCTAGTTTGTGATCGCACCGGCCTGTTATCTCAGGACCGGGTGGGGCTGCTTTGCGGTTCGCCGCTGGAAAGCATTAACTTGTAGGTAGATCAAAGACCCTTCCGAACCCGCCAACCTGGGTCCCTTATTGATCCCCCCATGAACTGTTCCTAAAGATGGACTCTGGAGATAATAAGACCCCAGAGCCAGACTCTCGGAGTCTCTTCATCTACCATGTCTCTGACTGGAACTGGATCACTGTGTTCTCTGTTTATTCAGGTCTGTCAGCTATCAGCTGCTAGCTATAGACAGGCAGGGGCAGCCATGTCATCTTTCTCTTGAGAGTGCCAAGATTGTTGTCTGCAGTGAAAAGGTATATGAATGGGTGGGTGGATCAGTGGATGGATAGATGGATGGACAGATGGATGGATGGATGGATGGATGGATGGATGGATGGATGGGTGGGTGTGACTAGGTAGATGATAGATAAATGGGTGACTGTGTAAGTGGGTAGATGGTAAGTAAATGACTAGATGGATAGATGGGTGAATGGGTAGATGGATGCATAGTCAGGTAATTGGTAGATGGGTTGATGGGTAGGTGGGTAGATAAGTGGACGGGTAAATGGGTGGATGGATAGGTGATCATGGATGGATAGGTGACTGTGAATGGTTATGTGGGTGGATGGACAGATGAGGGATGAATAATGGGTAAACGAGTGATTCTGTGCACAGTGGATGGGTAGCCGGGTAGCCGGTGGGTGGGTGAGAAGGTGAATAGAAGATGCAGATGGATGTGTGAACGAGCAAACCAGATTACCAGCAACATGAAGTAGCTATCCTACAAGTTTAGAAAGGACTCGGGGCAAGGTCACTCTTTCCTTCCGGTGGGAAAACCCTCCAGGTGTAGCTCTCACCCGAGACACCGGAGCTTAACCAATCAGATGTGGAGTCAAGTCTTAGGGCAGTCACTTACAGGCTCAGGATCCTGGACAACTTATGTCAGCTTCTCTTTAACTCATCCCTAAACCAAAGAGAACAGAAGCAGCCACTCAGTGAGGACTGAGACCCCCTTCACTCTCCCCCATGGGATATTCTATTTCAAAATGAACTCACCACAAATCCAAGGAAGGACATGGAGCACCTTTCCCAGTCCACTTTCTCTCTCTCTCTCTCTCTCTCTCTCTCTCTCTCTCTCTCTCTCTCT
>NW_021621692.1:5779582-5829484 GCF_004785775.1 Grammomys surdaster
CTCTCTCTCTCTCTCTCTCTCTCTCTCTCTCTCTCTCTCTCTCTCTCATCTTTAATTGCTAAACTTGCTGTTAGCATTCAGATCATTCCATACTGTTTCCCTTCCATGTATCCTTGGCCATTACCAAAACAGGGAGAGAACTGGGAGATGATAAAACCAGGTGTCCTGAGCAGGGATGGGACTTACTGAGTCCCCACTATAAATGACAAAATTCGGCTACTGATGAAAAGCATTATTCTAAATCAGCTAAGGCTAACCTTAACACTGAAATTGAACTTTTTTTGATTATCGAAATGCACAGGGTTTTCGCTTTTCTGCTTCTTTCTTTCTATTTGGTTTTGTTGTTGTTGTTGTTTTGTTGTGTTTTTTCCTTTTGACATCCTGGGATCAACTGAGGGCTCCTACATGCTAAGTAGGCACTCCAGTCCCTAACCCACACTCCTACTGGATATCCTGCTCTGGCAGGATTCTCTTGCATCTTGATTCTGTCTGCAGTGCCCCCTCCCCCACTAGAAAACTGCAGCCTTCAAAGCTAGGGTAGCCCAACCCAAATGGAAACGGTACCCACAAGGCTCTGCTGCTCTGTCTGGTTCCAGCCCCACATGGCCTTGTGGCATCTGTGCCACGATGACAAGAGAAGTTGGGCCTCTGCACTCTTTGTTCATGATGGGGCCACTTCTCCCCTAGACTGCAGCTGGGCTCTCAGAGGCAAGGCCAGGAAGGAGTTCACAGAACAGGCCACCCACACTGCACATCAGGGCTGCTGGCCTGTCCCCAGGGCCAGAGCCACGCTGGCTCCTAGCCCTGACTCGGAAGACTCCACCATATGGCTTCCCTGGGGATGAAGAAGACAGGAAAGAGAGCGATCCAGGGGCAAGAAAGAGTCATGCTACTTCTGGGTGCTTGAGACCTTACAGAGCAGAGGACACATGGGTGGTTACCCTTGTCCCTAGCATGCCTGAGAGAAAGAGGAGAGCATCAAATAAACAGAAGGAGTGGCAGTCTACAGTCATGCCAGATGGCACCTGGCTCTTCCATCTCTCCAGCCTCCAGATGTACATCCAGGGCAGAATCTGAACTTCAAACCCCATGAAGTTTAGGTGACATCACAATCCTCCAGTGAAAGATCAAACTGGGTTTTCATGCTCACAGCCTGACAAAACGGAGGAAAACAGAACCTCTCCCTTCCCCTCCCTCTCCTTTGCCCCCCTCTCCCCTCCCCTTAAAAGTCCAGGCAGGAAAAGAGGGAGACAAACAAAATAGCCACAGCTCTGTCTTCTCTGTCCTCTTGGAATTATCTGGGTTCTCCTGACAGCTATCCCCACTTCTTCTGTCCCTGTGGGGCAGGACTGTGGTGGGCACGTTGGGTGAGGCATACGGGAGGAGGAGGAGAGAGGGCTGCAGAGACATGACTTGGCAAGGCTGCCAAGAACAGAGCCCAGATGCCTCGTCTGGAAAGCAACCTTCCCAGGTTGCCTGGCATGCTAGGGCTTGTTGGCAACCAGAGTCCTGGTTGGCAGAAGAGGGTGGACAGGGGAACCAGAATTCAAAGGGGCAGCTGAAGGAGGGACCGAAGGAGGGAGGCCCCAGAGGGAGGAGGGGGAGGTTTCAGTGAATCACATAAATTAGAGACAGAAAGGATGTCCGGCCACCTTCATTTCCTTCCTCTCCTAATAGGAATTATCTCATTAGCCCCGAGCTTCCTAGAGGGGAACTTTAAATGATTCCTGTAATGGGGATTTCAATCTGGGACAGCCCCCTCCGATCAATCTCACTCCTAGGAGAGCTGGGAATGCTCTTAAAGGGACAGCACACAAAAAAATAAAGATGTACTTCAAAGAACAGGTTTTATACATGCCAGGTATCTACCATTCACCCTCTGTGCCCACTGGTGGACTTTATAGTGTGGACACAGTCACGGATATGGTGCTAAACTTGACAAGTTCTAGCTACCCCTGTAAAATGAAGCCAGGCAGCAATGTTCCGACTCCTGGAACTTCCAAGTGGTACCTCACACAGTGAAAGACTGAGTTGAGTGAAAAGTTTTGAGACGTGCTTACCCCAATCATGTGCATAGGCCCCAGATGCCATCTTAAGTGCCCTTGTAGGAGGGAGGCAGAGGGAGATTTGGCTACAGAGAGAAATGGACCAGAAAAGCAGAAGATTGGGTGGTGTACCTACAAGCCACAAAATGCTAGCCATCACTACATGCTACCAACAGTTGTCCCTCCATCTTCCATGAGAGAGCAGCCCTGTCCTCAACTGGCAACGCGGTTTTAGCTTTCAAGGCCCTCCTTTCTGAGACCCTTCATCTCCCCCGACTCAACCCTGCTCTCTCACAGTGCCCACACTGTGCTGAGGAACACAACCCAGGGGCTTCTTCATGCAATACGGAGTCTACCACTGAGCCACACCCGCAGTCCCAGAGGTTTCATTTCAGACTGCAGTCCTCCCTAATTTTAAGAGATGCATTGTTTGAAACCACCGAGTGTATGTGGGATGCGTTACATCAGCCCAGGAAATTAATACAGTTAAGAAAAAGTCCTCACCACAAGGATTTGTGTTCACCGTGTCTTACCCCACAGCAAGAGAAATGAGTGCATGTCAGAAACATCAAAGTACGAAGACGATAGCTCTGTTACGGTCCTACGGTGAAATATTAACCACAAGAATCTTACATGTCTACTGACGAAAGCCGGACATAGAGCGGGACATGGTTTTAATACAGCTGCTTCTGCTACTGTGTGTCGCAAACTTGTCCGAAGGGGAGTGTGCCAGCTAAGGATGGTTGGATCCCTCTCTATGAGCTCAGGAACAGGGATTTAGCAGAGGTAGGTCAAGCAGAGCCACAGCGTGCCTTTCTGGTATGCTACAACAAACTACCACAGACCGGGGGCTTGAAACACCAGGATTCATCCTCTGACAATCCTCAAGGTCAGAAATCCAAAGTCAAGGTCTCAACGGAGTGGATTCTAGATGCTCCAGGGGGGGAACCAAGCAGATACCTTTCTTCCTAGTTTCCCAGGTGGTCCCTGACTCTCCTCAGCATCCAAATGCTTATGTCTAGTCTTTGACTCCGCCTCTCTGCCTCTTTTTCCCTCTTCTAAGGACTGGCCATTGGAGACGGGAGTCACCCAAAATTCAGGATGCGCTCCTCTCAAGATCCTCAACTTTCTGCATAAGCACAGACTCCATTTCCAAGTAGGATCCTGTCTGAGATCCAAGGTAGATAGATATGGGTTTTGAGAATATATTGTTATGTTTTGGGGAGGGGTGGGTGCACACCGGTGAAAGGTCAGAGATCAGCTTTCAGGAGCTGGTTCTCTCTTCCACCGCGTGGGCTCTAGGCACAGAACTCGGATAAGCAGGCCTGGAGGCAAGTGCCTTTGCCCGTTGAGGATCTGTTGGCCTCCACTTCGGAGTTTGCACTGGGCAGCACTCACACACTGTAGCTGGCCTACAGCTCTGATCTCCATCGGGTTCCCTAGCGAGTGTTCAATTTTCAATGCTGGAGATAGAACCCAGGGCCTTGTGCATGCTGGGCAAGGCCTCTAGCACTAAGCTACACACCCAGAGTCCCCGTTTTCCTCATTCAACTGGAGTTGGCAACCTGAGTGTGTAGCCTCAGGAATGACAAAATTCCCCCATCATCAAACTGTTCAAGTGGAAGAAGACACCTCTCAGGAAAGACTTTAAGAGTGTCATGGTCTGGGTGGGAGATGCAAATGGCCAAAATCTGATGTCAAAGGAGCAAGGACTGTATCCAAGCTACTCCACACAAAGCAAGCACTACTGTGATGCCTGTTCCCTACAAGGAGTGCTCCCTACAAGGGATGCTCCCTACAAGGGTTACCCCCTACAATAAGTACTCCCTACAGTAAGTGCTCCCTATAAGGGGTACTTCCTATAACAAGTGCTCCCTACAAGGAATGCTCCCCACAAGGGGTGCTCCCCACAAGGGATGCTCCCCACAAGGGATGTTCCCTACAAGGAGTGTTCCCTACAAGGGTTACTCCCTACAATAAGTACTCCCTACAATAAGTGCTCCCTACAAGGGGTACTTCCTATAATAAGTGCTCCCTACAATGAGTGCTCCCCACAAGGGATGTTCCCTACAAGGAGTGCTCCCTACAAGGGATGCTCCCTTTCATGCCAGTTCTCTCCCTTCAATGGTTGTGTGGATCCCTACATAGTAAAATAAACCAGGAAAAAGGAAATGTCGAGAATTTGACTTTCCCTACAATTGATGGTTATTTACAGAGCACTTCCTAGGCATGTCAGGGATAAAATCTGATGCTCCTAGGTGGCTTTGTCTTCCTTGAGATGAGGAGAAGGTACCACCCTGGGTCAGTTCCCAAGGCAGGAGCACCCTATGATGATACAGCCCAAGAGAGGGACACGACTGCACTAATCTTCATGTGACATCTACAGGGTCTCTTAGGGACAGCTCATGGATGGGAGCCCTGGGATCTATTTCTACCACTGCCCAACCCCTGAAGAAAGGAAAGAGGATCCAATGGCAGGTTGGCTGCTCCAGCCGAGGCTCAGACAAATCACACCCACCTGACTTATCAGCTGTAGGAGGTAAAGAAGCCCTTAAGCCCCAGGTGGGTGCCTGCAAAGCCACCCTCCCAGGGAGCCCAGACCTCAGGCCTTGCTAAATTGACTGCTAATCACCATAAGCACCCTGGTTGTGCATCCTCCATCTGGGTGGCCCTTAGCCACTCCCAAGCCTTGTCACAGGCTGGGTGATCTCAGCAGGCCTCACACACACACACACACACACACACACACACACACACACACACCCTGCCAATAGGCAGGACAGGTCTTTACCGTCCCACTTTACAGATGTGGAAGCCCCGCCAGCAAGTGAGAGAGCAAAGCAGTCCATGGGATGCTCATGGCTGGTGGCCACCCAGAAGCACAGACCCAGTTCCCGGTCCAGTGATCCTCTGGTGGGCAAACGGCACCTATGAGCTCTGGAGGGCTTTGCAGTGGTAGCCACAAATACTGGGATACGTCTCTTCCCTCTGGACCCAGGGCTTCCTTTATGGACCTTACAGAGTCTGAGTAGCTCAAAGTACCCTGCCAGACTTCCTCCTCCTGTCTGGCAATATGGTCTTGGAGAGCAAGACCCTGGCAGCAACAGGCATGGCTCCTGCCCAGGCTGGGCCTCCCCTCAAAGTGGCCGGGCATGTCATTTGGAATCTGAGGGGAGAAGCCGCTGCACTCTGTACTTTTCCAGACATGGAGGAAGAAGAAGGGATTAGGCAGAGGGAATCTCAACTATTAGCTCAGCCTTCCATTGAAGCTTTCCTCGGGCCGAGGCTCACTCTCTGTCTGCCCTCCTCCAACTCAAGCATCTCAGGGTGTAGACTGAAGACTCCAGCACAAGATCAACTCTGCCTTCTTTGGATGCTACATTATGCCTGACCCCTAGGTATGGGTAGCTGGGTTAGATACTCGTGGGTGGGGCATTTAGGTTGATGCAGTCTGTGTCTCCCAAAACCTTTCCCCAGACCAGACTGAGTTCTGGAGGCAGAGTTCTGGAGTTTGGCACCTGCCTGGCAAGATGAGCTGGGCTAGGCCCTGCACAGCTGACCCTGGGAAGACCAGATCCTGGCACCCGATCTTGCAGTGGGTCAAAAACAAGAGGCTGTGCCCTCTCCTCCTCTGCCTGTTTCTTTGTGGCATCTGTACCTTGAGAGATGCTATACACCTAAGGGCTTATCTGCATTTTGAGGCTAGGTGGAGAGGAGCCCCAAGAACATGAGGGCAACTGTGTGCAAGCTGCCTCTAGCCTCTGTGTTCTGATCCCATGACGCTCTCACCGGCAGTGTTAATAACTAACCATGTCCCAGACAGGTGCTGGCGGCCTGGCCTTAGGAGTTCTTGCTCAGGGTTGGAAGTGACTCATTTCCCTTTTTTATAGTCTACTAGCTGACTGAGTCACTCCAAGCCGACCCTTTCACACAAGTTCTTGTTCTGGCTGATTCACAGTCATGGCTGTACCTTAGACCTGCCTCCTTTTCTAGGTCAGCTGGGACCCGTGGGGCTGACCCTTGTGGTCCCCATTGGTGCACAGTTAAATCTAGATCCTACTTCCCACCTTGCTCCCTCAACTGGGACATTGCCTTACTGTCCCAAGGAGCCCCGGGAGCTGTCTCAGAAACACAGGGCTTGCCTAACTTGTAGGTGCCATGCCTGAGGCCCAGGGAGATTGGCCTCATATTTGACCTTTACTCTAAACAGTGCTTTTGAGTCCCCTCTACCCTCTGCTTGAACTAAGGATAGAAATGGAGGTTTGGCGTACAGCTCAATCAGTAGAGTGCTTTGCTTTTCAAGCAAAAGCCAGGCATAGCATGGGCCCCTGTAATCCCAGAGATGTCCGATAAGAAGTGGGGTTGGGGGATCCCTGGAGCTCACAGGTCAGCTAGCCTAAACTACAGCTGAAGTTCCAGACCAATGAGAGACTGACTTTCAAACAAACATGATGGGAAAAAAAATTGGAAAGGGTAAACACAAGATGTCTCAGTGGGTAACAGTGCTTGTGACCGAGCCTGATGAGGTAAGCTCAACACAAGCTCAATCCTCACCTCAGGACCCACGTGGCAGAAGGAGAGAACTAACTCCCACAAGTTGTCCTCTGACCTCCATGCATACAAACCCCCCATTGTATATGTATGTGTGTGTGTGTGTGTGTGTGTGTGCATATATACATATATACAGAAATAAAAAGGTACTACCCCCACACACATGTAACACATACAGAAGACTACGAATGCAAAGGTCCAGAACTGATGAGCCAGAAGACAGAACCCAACCATGATGCAAATAAGATCAGTTTTATTGCTCTTGAAAAAGACAGGCTGACAGGAAGCAAACCGAGTCCCCAACCTGAGCAGCATTCTTACAAGGACAGGTGAGCACTGAGCCCAAAGTGTCAGGCACTCGTTAGGTGCAACCCTCTAAGAGAAGCCACAAATAAGGGCCTCTGGGGGGGAGAGGAATGCAAGCTTTCTCAGACACTCCTCCCCAGACACTCCTCCCCAGGCACTCCTCCCCAGGCACTCCCCCCCAGGCACTCCTCCCCATGTGTTTTAACTTCATTTTTTTTCATACGATGTATTTTAATCATGGTTTTTCCCTGCCCCAGGCCTCTACCAGATCCTCCTGGATCACTACCCACCCAACTTTCTCTCTTTCTCCTCTGCAAAACCAGAGACTAAGGGGAAAAAAATAAAAATAAAAGACAGGTACATTTTAAAATTACCACCACACATCCTTCAACTAGTAAGGGGATCTGCTCTTTCTCTTATCCCGCAGACTTCCTCTCTGGCTGTCTGCTTTGTGGGACAGACGAGTAGCCCTCAGGTGGGACGGTGACCCAGGCAGCTATGGGCAGACAGTGAGAACAAATGAAATGATTCCTTCGCTCAGAGGTGAAACTCAAGCCCGAGAGGCGATAGCTGGACCGCGCACTGGGTCATCGTCATGCTGCCTTGCCAGCACAGCCTTGCTTGGCCTTTTGGGTAAACTCCACTCCTTCTGCCCTCTCAGTACCCAGCACTGCGCTCCAGGGCTCCGAGTTACTTCCCTATCTCCCAGGTGTCTCTGCCAAGTTCACCCCAGAGGTCAGGCTCAGCCAGCTGCAGCTGGCTGTCTCACGGAGCACCCTGGACTTCCCACGCAGCCTTTTGAAATACATCTGCTACTGCTGTGGCTTCTGCTTGACCTCCCCGGGGGTGAGAGGGCCTTCCGCCCGTCCACACGTCTCGAGCATAGCTTCTGAGACATCACTCGGCCTAACTGTTGCCATCACACTGAGGGTCCACATGCCAGGAGGTTGAGAAGGCTAGAAGGCTCCACCCCTAGAGTTGGCTCTGGTACCCAGTGAATCACTAGCTCTGACCTGTGACCACGATGTCCCGGGGAAGAGTGGGAGGCCTAGAGAAGAAGCTTGATGCAGGGACACCAACCACAGTGACTCACAGTTGGATCCCATGGGGAAGTTCCATGTGCAAGTGCCTGGGATGACACTAGCCCCGGGCTGAGCTCATTCCCCACACTGATGGTGCCTGCTCCAGCTCCCAGCTTTTCCCCCTCTCAGCTCTCAGCCCAGTAGAAATTGTCATCTGAGTGGCCGCTTCCCCCCCTACCCACTGCTTCCCAACACACACACACACACACACACACACACACACACACACACACACACGATAGATGCAGCTGAGGAAAGGGAATGTCCTCCCAGTTGTCAGACTGTTTTCATCGGTTACAAGAGCCCTTCCTCTTGCTGACACCACACACAGGAGCCTTGGGGCCTAAGAGGCAGTGATGTCACAGCTCTTTGGAAGGAAGTAGGCAGAGCCAGCCGTCTAATCCTGTAAGATTACAGAGGCAGCAAGGCAAGGCACTGGGTGTGGAGGTGTCCTCAGGAGTTGCCCAGAAACACACCTGGCCTTGGCCTTGACAGGAACACAGAGGCAAAGATTCCTGTCTCCTTCTCCAGGTATTTTCAACTGAGCACCCGTGTTCTGAGGTTTCAGCGGGATCAATGGCTAGCTCTTCCACTATGGAGAAGCACACACACACACACAGACACACACACACACACAATGAATACAATGCCTGGTGTCCAGCTGGGATACCACATATCCATTGCCTTACAGGCCCAGCTTCCGAGTCACACACAGACACAGGACATTGGCTAGCAACCACCAAGGTCAGAAGCACATGGACACATTCTCAAGAACGACCCTCTGCATCTGATATAAACTGGGCACGCTGATCCTGCCTCTCCTTGCTGGCTGTTGCGGAATGACGGGCTAACCCCGTTCATCACTACAGCTGTCAAGCTGCAGGTTCTCAGAGGGAAGGAGCAAGGTGAGAGGAAGACATGGGGCTGCATGACCAGGGCAGCCGGAGAGATCTGAGGAGCCCACACAGGAGTGCCCTCGGCATCGTTAGCTGCTCCGTGGCCTGATGTTGTCCCTCTAGCATCTACCCATGCTGGAACACATTCAGAACTAGTGATGGTGGGCATTTATACTCTCTCCTCTTATGCATGCTCCCGTTTCCTTTGCTGACAGGCCTGCTGGTGTGTGGGGGGAAGTGGGGAGTGAACTTCTTAGTAAACCCAGACCCCAATGCCAGAGGTGACTCTAAATTCAGCAGCCACGGAAGCTCCTGAGATCTGACCATGCCTTTTCAGTTCATGGACATCATCACTGTCTGTTTATGACAGGACCACAGAAGGAAGATGGGAGTATTCTACACCACCATCACCATCAACACCCCTCCCAGTATAGAATCCCTCTTCCCAGTCACCTGCTCACTGGGCTTCTATACCAGCCTCTGAACAGGAGGGGGGAAGCAGAGGGGGAGGGCGGCGGCTTGGGAGGGAAAGTCAAATCTTAGCCTACATCACTCAAAACCTCACCAGGGCAGTTCCGCTCCCTCCAGGCTCTTCCTGGTCTGGTACTCTGGTGCAGCAGCCCTCAGGGAGATCCTACCACATCCGCTCTGGGTATCAAATCCACCTTCCCTGCTTCTGCTTTGATCCTTTGCTGTCCCTGTTCCCTCTGTCCCAAGGGCTTTCCCCAAAAGCATGCAGGCCCCTCCTCCACCCCCACCTTCAAGTCTCCATCTTTCTTTAATGAAGGCTCCAACCTGCCCTTTCTCGCTCCTCCCAAGTTAGCTGAGCCGCATCTCCCGGCTTTATAGCGTTCTGCAACACTGTCAGCCGCTTGTGTAGTATTTTAGTTATTCTCCCAGTTGACTGTATGTCACCTGCACTCTCCCTATGAGAAGGCGGGCTCCATGGAAACGGGATCCACCCTGTTTTGTTCATTCCTCCGACTAGTGTAGTGTCAGTGATGGTAGACATCAGTGAATATCTGCTGAACGGATGGACAGAGAATGGAATCACAGCCATTCTGGCCCAGGGAGAAACCGGTATCATATGGGATACGCTGGCACTGGTTGAGGCGGAAGTCCGAAGGCTGATAAAGCACAAGAGCACTGTTTTCAGAAAGGCAGTACCCATAGTTTGCCTGGAAATCCCCATCAAGTCACTTATTAACCATCTCTGACCCTAATATGCACACAGCCCTCCAGTTACCGAGCCCAGACAACAGCTAAAAAAAAAAAAAAAAAAAAAAAAAAAAAAAAAAAAAAATTCAACAACAGTCTCTCAGTCCAAGGGCAACATCCCATCAGGGAGCACACTGTCAACCAGCCACCTCTCTGTGCTCCATAGATCCCCAGTTGAGAAGAGAAGACAGGAAAAGTTTGGAAATAGGATGCACAGACCCAGGAACAGGATGCCCTGCCACACCTACCGCCTAGAGCCTAGTGAAGATTCAGAGACAGCATTGTCGGGGACATCCTGAAGGGTTGGGTGAAGGAGCAGCCACCCCATGGGACATGTGTGGTTATGAGCTTTATGAAGGTGATGGCCACAGATAAAGAAAGGATGTGAGGGTGCAGAGAGCAGGAAGGATCTTGTCTTGTGAGTGAGATGCAAAGCCGGGGCACTAGGAAATGATGCAGCAGGAGATGGTATGTCCCAGGAGACACGGATGCTCGGACTTAAAGGGGGGGGTGGCCTATAATGGCTTTCTTAAAGGCATCAAGTGAGCATGGAATATTAGGTTTAAGGAAGAGGCTTAGGAAAGATGCAAACAGGATTATTTTAGGAGGAGAGACTGAAACCCCCATGTCAGAGCAGATCATGGGTACCCCAGCCAGATCTTCAATGGTCAAAGCCAGAGCAGTATCTGGAAGGAGAGAGGAAAAGGCTTTGGGGACAGACTCTGTGTTATTGTCAGGGCTCTGAACACAAGTAGACCTTGGTTTTGTCCTACCTCATTCAATTTCTGGTCTCCCAAGAAGCAGGGCTTAACATCACCATCTTACAGAGGAAACTGGAGCTTAGAAATTTATTCGCCATCAAATCCAGAACTGTCAAGACTGAAGCAAGGAAAAAAAACAATACTGCCACTTGTCAAATGTCACATCTGTCCCAGGAAGCAGGCAAAGTGTTACTCTGTGCTCCTCTCATGACCTGTCCCGTTCCAGCCCCGTTCCCACCTCCAGCACTCCATTTCCCAGGCTCTGAAGAAGATATTGGGATGACCTGGTATCTCTAGGCAAACCTGCCTGTATTCTGAGCTTCCCACTCAGGATTTATGGCTAGACTTGGTGTAACTACGGAAGATGGAAGACCCTAGACAGCTATGGGCAAAGCCAGCTCTTGGATAAAGGGAGCACCGTGTGTCCCACACCCAGCATTATTAGGACCAGACTTGGGTCAGCAGCTTTCCAGAAAACTCTGAGATGCTGTTTAGTCGTGCGGGTAGTCTCTGCGCTCCTGAAGGGCAGCAGATGTGATCCACCTGTTGCCTACCTCCTGTGTACTCAGGCCTGGAGTCACCTGCCTGGTGATTCTCCTCATGTTCTGCAAGATTGTCCCTGCAATGAACTCTGTGAAGGATAGGCGGCAGGAATGTGTTGAGGGAGAAGAGCCTCAACCATACAGAACAGCAAAGATATAGACCTGGCTTTGAGTCCTGACTTTGTCCCCAAACCTCCACCATCTTAGGCATGTAACTACCTTGATTCCCTCAAGTGGGCCTTTGAGCATACTGAGACCTATCTGAGACCTACTAGAGCTATGAGAGGCGTGAGTAATTATGGTGACCTCGGTGACAATCTGGAGAGCACTGAGCACAGCCTTGCTGTATTTCCAACTGCCTAAACCCGCTCCAACATCAAAGTGCAAAGCCCCTGCCTGCTCCCTTTTGCCTGCGTTCTGGCTAGACATGAGGAGGTGTTAGGGATGTGTCTACAAAAGAACACAATTCCATTCCTGAAAGCAAAACAAACAGGAAAGATATAGCTGTACTAAGACATCCATGCACAACTTACCTTTCTCTTGTCCTTGTTCCACGAAGGCAGACGCTCTGGTTTCACCTAGAACAATAAGGTGAGGGTTAATCTGGAAGCAGAGTATATCATCATCAGGCTCACCATGTGGTGGGGGTAAACCCTGAACATCAGGCCTTTTAGGAACATAGGAGCTTAAAGGTTATAGTTACCATTTATTCATTCATTCATTCATTCATTTATTCATTTGCAAACCAGGCTTTCACTATGTTGCCCAGGCTGGCCTTGAACTCACACACCTTGTACCTTAGCTTCCCAAGTGACAAGATTATAAGCTCGAGCCACCTCATCTGGCTGATGGTTGCTAATCATTCTTGACTATGCAAAGAAACCTGAGAGTTCAGATGAAATCCACTCAGTTGGGGGTCATGAGAAATTCAAAACTACTCTAAAAAAAATATGTGGCCTAATAAGTAAACTAAACCTAGAATTAACTAAATACAACTAAATGCAAGTGATCTTTCATCAAGGTATTAGGGATCGACCTTGAGAGCAAACCACTGGATGGCTGAGCACTGAGCTGGTCTAGTTTGAGTGAGATCTTTCATGTGTGCACATGTGTGTATTCATGTGTTCATTCATCTGTGCATATGTTCATGTCATATGCAGCTGCACATCCGTGTGTTTGTGTGAGTGTACATTCATATGTTGTATGCAGTTACGTACCGCTACTCCCAACTCCCAGCTTTTTTACAAAATACAGATTTGGGGGATTGAACACAGGTTCCCATGCTTTCAAGGTGAGCATTTTACCAAGGAACTAGCTCCCTAGCCCTCTACTGGAATTTTTACATAAGACTCTTTTCCTATTATTTTTATGTTTTTATATGTGTATCTGAAAACATTCAACAAGATGGCACATCTGTACCATCCGGCTCCACACCTAGCCTTTACTACTCTCCAGTAAACACGAGCTTATGTACCGCTAACTGCCATGCATTCTGCATTCCCTTGTGGGTAGCCAGAGAGTGAGTTAGTTCAGGTAATTCCTGACAAATGTGCAGGTATCAGCAGGGTTGCTGTTGTTGTTGCTGTTAAAATAGATATTTAATCTTTAAATCCGGCCTCTGTTCAATCTAATTCAGACACCAGGAAGAGTAGTATTTCAAACGGTGTTTAAAGATAATAGCGCCATTCTAAGCCGTCCCATCATTAGGCTCAAAGAAACCACTCTAGACCCTTCGGTTGGCAAAAGAAAACAGAGAGAAGACAGACAAGAGGGGAAAAGAATACAATTGGACTTGAAACAGAAAACTGGTAACCTTCAACACAAGGGAAAGAATTGTTTGGGTGGCTGAGCGCACATTTCACACATCACCACCCTGGGTCCCTGAGTTCCTGAGGACAGAGCAGGCCTGTTCCTCTGCAGCCAACCCCACCAGCCAGAGGTCAGATGGGGGAGGGGGACCTCTTGCACTACAGAGCCTTTCCAGTAACTGTTTACAGGGCCTGCATCCCACTATCACATCCATGAACTTACCCAAGGACCAGCCTTGTGCCTCAAACACAATAGGCTCTGCATATTCAAGTTCCTGGAGATACATGTATGTATGTCTTTGTGACCATGTGTGTAGAGGCCAGAGATCAAACTCAGGTGTCATGCATCAGGAATCACGCACCTTATTTTTTGAGACAGGATCTCTTCACAGGACCTGGGCCCAGTCATTAGGCCAACCTTGTTGAACGGTGAGCTTTCAGGAAGCTGTCTGATTCTACCTTCCCAGCACTGAGTTAGCAAATGCTTTATATGTGAGTGATGGCACTGGGGATTGAACTTGGATCCTCAGGCTTATAAGCCAAGTAGTTTAGCATCTGGGCTATCATTTCAGCCTCCTGCAATAGGTTCCTGACTATGGGGCAGAGCAAACTGACCATTTGCCGCTAGAGGAAATGTATTATGCCTGTAACCTCATTAGCTAACTGACAGAAATAGAAAACTCATTCCCAGAAAGTGAACAGAACCGCAGGCTACCTTGCATCTAAAACAGATTTGTCTCAGTCAGGGTTTTACTGCTATGGACAGACACCATGATCAAAGCAAGTCTTAAAAAGGACAGCATTTAATTGGGGCTGGCTTGCAGGTTCAGAGGTTCAGTCCATTGTCATTAAGGCAGGAACATGGCAGCATCTAGGCAGGCATGGTGCAGGAGGAGCTGAGAGTTCTACATCTTCATCTGAAGGCTCTAGCAGAATACTTGCTTCCAGGCAGCTAGGATGAGGGTCTTAAGCCCACGCTCACAATGACACACTTACTTCAACAGGGCCACACCTTCTAATAGTGCCACTCCCCAGGCCAAGCGTATACAAACCATCACAAGATTCCCACTCCTGCTTCCTGCAAAGTGACCCTACGTCCACCCAGTCTCAGTTTATTATTAGGTAGAACACATCCCATAAACTTGTTCAAGCTAGACCCCAGATGAATAGAGACGGTTTTAGTTTTGCCCCTCCTTCTGGTAGAGGGCTGAATTCATTTTAACATGAGGCAATTTATAGTCCTCACGCTGCCCCGTGAAGTCTTACTTCAGTCAATTTAATGGGGGAGAGGAGAGAGAGCAGTGGGTCAGAACCCTGGGCTGGAGTCTTCTTGAGGGTTACATGGTTGAAGACTGTCCTGGAGAGAGGAATGGTCGCCGTTCCCCTAGGCTTCTGTAAAATCATACTGAGGCCTAAACTATACCAGTGGTCCTGACTGGTCTCCAGTGAGGCCTGGACACAGGGAGGAAACCTCCTACGATGTCCTTAGTGACTCTGAGATCTGATATGTATCTAAAGGGAATTCATGGCTCGTAGGTAATAATCTGAGAATCTACATTTAAAATTATACCATGTTTGTGCATGTGTGTGTGCATGTGCACGTGCGTGTGTGCGTGAATGTGCACACGTGTGTGTACGTGCATGTGCATGTATGTGCATATGCACGTTTGTGTGTGTGCATGTGTGTGTGCATGTGTGCGTGTGTATGCATGCATGTGCATGTATGTGTGTATGCATGTTTGTGTGTGTGCATGTGTGTGTGCATGTGTGTGCATGCATGTTCATGTATGTGTGTATGCATGTTTGTGTGTGTGTGCATGTGTGTGTGTGTGCATGTGTGTGTGTGCATGCGCACGCATGTGTGCTTGAATGCAGGTGCATATGTGTGCCATGATGTGCATGCTAGAACATGCTTACAGAGGTTGGAGGACAACTTCAAGTGTCACTCCTTATTCCCTCTTGCTTGAGACAGAGTCTCCCATTGCCAACCTTCTTTGGACACTAGGCTAGCTGACCCACAAGCTTTCAAGAGTTCTCCACTCATGGTAGAACGCTGGATTTCAGAGGCCTGCACTGTTGCTTTTATACGGGTTCAGGGAACTTCAACTCAAGTCCTCATGTGCCTGTGTGACAAGTACTTTACCCACTGGGCAACAATCTCCATAGCCTAGACTCTCCATTTTTAGTGTGTTCCCGGGAGAACCCAAGGCTGGAGTCCTTCATACATAGTGACTAAATACCTTGAGCTCAAAGACGGCCTCTTACAGCCTCCCACACTCCCAGGAACTCAGGCGAGACACCCACAACCTCTCTTCAGCTCCCCTTGTGGGGACTTCGGAGTACAAGGTATGCAGGAAGTTTGGGCTCACAGCCCAAGAGACCCATTTGTAGACAGCAGTATATCCCAAGGGATTTCTGCATTCCACTGAACATTCGCTTCTCTGTGTTCTCCGAGGTGGCATGACCCCCTGATCCTTCCAGAAGGAGGGAGACAGGGACAGGGAGAGTCATAGAGAGACAGAGACAGAGTCAGAGAGAGACAGAGACAGAGGGAGGGAGGGAGGGAGGGAGGGAGGGAGGGAGGGGTGGGAAGACAAAGAGAGAGGGAGCACGCTTGACTACCCAGGGAGACTGACTGTCCCTGGCCCTGGGAGCTCTGCTGAGCTTTGCATATACCTCCTACTATGTCAGCATGGTTCTTCCTGCCCCTTTCCTGCAGGGGACAATGCACAGGGCCTGGATGGAAAGCCTTTAGAAGCAGGCCAAGGAGCAGCCCGCACCTGCTCAGATCTCCTCAGGCCTCTCCTCTGCCTGCACCTTGCAGTGTCAACCCAAATCAGTCCCCTCACGGTCCCTTCATAGGCTTGAACAAAGTATCACATGAACGTGTTTTTTTATTACAATAAATAAGAAATATGCCATTGGAGTGACGTCTACAAAACAGGTCAAGAAGCTCTCTGAAGACCACAGCATTGGGGCCCATTTCCAGGACCTCTCCCAAGGGCAGCACATCCACCGGGTCACAGTTATTATTTTATGGGCCCATGGAGATGCTGTCATGTCTTCCAAAACCAGGGCAAGTGACAATCACAGTAATGATAGTCACAGTAACGCTTAGGTAACGGGTCCAGCCTGGGTACTAATCATCCTTATACAACTGTAGCCATAAACGTTTAATATTAATATTTTTTTATGGTGAAAGGGAACTGTGAAATCATAAAAGCATGACTGTCAATCACAATCCAGTGTTGAGATGATCGGCCTCTTCACACTCTCCAAATTCGGCGGGCTTTGCTGAGACACCCTGTCGAATGTCTCTCACTGTTGCTTCATAGAAGGGTCTTTCTGGAAGATGCCCACTCCAGTCAGGAATCTGGCCCCTACTATGGTCTTACATGAGGTTAACGCCCCCTCCTGTGGTTCCATTGAAAGTTTCCCTGTTTTATCATGGGCAAGTACCCCCAGGGGGGTGAGTTTTAAACCCTGCAGGGTCTACCTGATCACAGAGACCATAGCTCCCACACCACGTGTAGGTGAGATGCTCAAACTTGGCAGGAGGGACTTCCGAAGTCCAAACATAAGCAGGCACAAACACCGAGCCTACACCACACTCAGGCCTATAAAAAATAATTATACAATCTCATCTGGCAAATTAGTGTTCAGAACCCTCTAATTCTCACAATGAATCCGAGGGTTGGATCGGCAGGAAGAATTAACCTGGATCTTTATTGGGATTCGCCCCTGGGTTAGGATTAGGGTTCATTTATCTCTTTTATTTTCTTCCGAGGGAGGGTAGAAAGGCCTCCTCTCTTGCCCGCCCTCCCCACACCAGCCAGGCCCGGCTTTCAGATGAGCCAGCTGCCGAGAGATCCTTCCCACGACCTGCCCAGTGTAGCCTCGCTCAAACAGGAGAGACGCTGTAGTGCATAGGTGGACACTTTTTCTGAACAAAAATGCAGGATTTTTCACAGGGTAGAGAAGTTGGGGCATCCCAAAGAAAGGAACGGATTAGTATACACTAACAGAATCCGAGGTCAGCAAATGAACTGACCTTCCCAGGTAGCCCTTTACCTCCTAGTGATTCCAACCAGCTCTGGAGAGTCTACTTGAGGAACATACACACACACACACACACACACACACACACACACACACACACATTTCTCCAGACAGCACCACCACCACCACCACAGGATAGGTCATTAATAGGAGTTTGTACCCGGGCCCTTACTACATAGCTAAATTACCAAGGAATTAGTATCCAGATGTGTGGGCACGTTGAGCCCAAGGGGTGATTATCCTTCATCTTACAAAATACAAAAACAAGCATTAGTGTGTGTGTGTGCATTCGCGTGTGTGTTTGGGGGTCCCTTAGGGAAGATAATTTCCTAGGCAAACTCTTCAGCCAACCCAGATACCCAACAACATGTCCAGAGCTTTGAAGGCAAGGTCTTGGTCAGGGAGAAAGAATTCACACCTACACTCTTACCAGGCTGTCCATGGGAGGCTGTTAGACCAGAGGTGTATTCAGGGGCTGAGCTGATTTTCTCTAACCTTAATGCCTGCGAAGTCTACTCATGAAATTAGTTGTGTGTGCCTCTATCAGACCAGGTTGGCTAAGAGCACAGAATGCCTTTCCAGGTCTGCGTGGGGAGGGGATGGCATTTTGTTTTTCATGTTGGTGTGGGAACAAAGCATTCCATTGTAATCTCTCTCTCTCTCTCTCTCTCTCTCTCTCTCTCTCTCTCTCTCTCTCTGTGTGTGTGTGTGTGTGTGTGTGTGTGTGTGTGTGTGTGTGCGCACACATGTACGTGTTCATTTCTGAGTTACAGTGATGAAAAGATGCTCTTGCATGTGCTTAGGCCATGAGGAGTCTAGGTGGCTTGTTTGAGAGCTGTGAACAGGAAGACATGAATGCACAAAGGCAGTGCCAGCCAGATCACTATCATTCTAGGGTTCAAGGACTCCAATCCCACAACAGCGGAGGCAAGTGCGTAGTCTCTCAGAAAAGGATAACAACACCTGTTCTGAATCAGTAAGGCTGTGGGGTCTTAGGAGGAGGGAGACAGCCAGTCAGTGACACCAGCTCATTCTAAAGTGCTGTCTGACATTTCAGGGCCTGAGTGGAGGGCAAGCAGGTGCACAAGGAGCCAAGAGAGGTGGCGAAGACACAGGGGACGCTCCAGGAGTGGTCACCATATCAATCTTGTCACATATGCATGAGTCCTGGAGGCAGAGCGCTGAAGGGCAAAGTCTTAACTTGACCACTAGCCTCTTTGGTACTTTCTGGGTATCATCTCAATTAAAGCATGGAGGCATGAATGTTAGCGATCCTGACCCCTGTAAGCCTTCCATAATGGTAACTTTCCCTTCCTTCCTTCTTTCCTTCCTTCCTTCCTTCCTTCCTTCCTTCCTTCCTTTTCTTCCCTCTCCCCCTCCCTCCTTTCTTTCTTCCTTTTTTTTGTGGCAGTACTGGGGATTGAACCTAAGGCCTCATGCATACCAGGCAAGAGCTCTACCACTAAGCTACAGCCCCAGGCCCCATCTGTAATTGTTATTTTGTATTCAAATATAGGATCATGCTCATTCCTCTATTGTAGTAAATTAAATATATTCAGTGTTCTCCCATATTACCTGGCCCACGGTAAGTAGTTGATAACTGCTACCTGTTTCTATTATCATAAATACTTCAGAAATGCACAGATCATTTAAATGCTGAATGAGAAAGCAAAAGATACCCCCGGTTCGTCTCTGGGTGTTAAACTGATGGGTGACTTGTTTTCTTATCTCTGCGTATCTAAAGTGCTTTGTGAAGAAAAATAAATCCTATATAACATTAAAAAAAATAATAAAATGAAGTATGCGTTGTTCTAAACTGGAAATAAAACAGTAGCTGTACCTTAAAAAAAATAAAATAAAATCGGGCTTTACAGATGGCTTAGAGGTTGGGAGCACTTGTTGCTCTTCCAAAGAACCTGGGTTCAATTCCCAGCACCCACAAGGCAGCTCACATCTGTCTAGAACTCCAGTTCCAGGGGATCTGACACCCCCACATAGATACACATGCTGGCAAAATGACAATGCAGATAAAACAAATGAATGAATAAATAAATCATTAAAATGAAAAAACAAAAGCATAAAATAAGACAGTGGTGGCACATGCCTTTAATCCCAGCACTTGGGAGGCAGAGGCAGGCAGATTTCTGAGTTCGAAGCCAGCCTGGTCTACAGAGTGAGTTCCAGGACAGGCAGGACTATACAGAGAAACCCTGTCTCGAAAAACCAAAAAAAAAAAAAAAAAAAAAAAAAAGGAAAAAATAGAAGTTGCAAGGTTGCTAGACAAACAAACAGTGTGGAAGTCACCACCGGGAAGCTGCATGCTCCAGTTCAGGTTTGAGTCTGACGTGAGCTATGGCAAGGGCTCCCTTCTGCTAGGCCTGAGGCATGACCCAGAGAGAGACAAGGAGACAGCTGGACCCAGTGGCCATGCCACATAGCATCTCAGAAGCAGTTAATGATGTGGGGAACAGAGGTGGCCATCTCTAGTGAAATAACCAGTCTATATTGGCTTGAACTATGACCTTGACTGTGAATCCTAACCTAGCGAACAGCCCACAGGGTAGACCCAACCCGCTCCATGGCATTTTCTAAATTCCTATGCCATGACAAAGAGTCCTGGTGATACCTGTGTTTCCATTCAGAACCTACAAGCACATACTTCCCTGTGTCTGTCACATAGTCCTGACTGGCAGCAGAGAATGCGCTCCTGGGTCAGCTGCAGAGACCTCACCAGGAAGACTGAGAGGCCTGCAAACTCGTGTGACACAGAAAAGAGAGGTCTGAGATGGAGAGGTCCTGAGTCCTCCATGCAGGGGATGGTGATGGGGGGGCTCCCACTCTGAAGCTCCGCCCCCTCCATCACAAGGCGGGACTTTTCCTCTCTCCCCTTTCTCAAAGATGTCTTGGATGCCTGCTCCTGGTCTCTTTTGAGGAGGCGATCCGCCACACTCTCAGGTTCACTACACCCCCCCACTTATCACCTAAGGCTGCTCTTGACTTGGGGAAGGGCTCCCTGTTCTCTCATCATCTGATGGGAAGCCCTCTTTAATATCAAAGTAGTCAGCATCTCTGGTGACTTCGGTTCTTTCTCATGATGCATCTTCTCCTTTGCTCCCATGGCCATCCCAACAGTGTAGGCCCATGTTGACCTAGGAAATGGGTCATTTCCGTAACATTAATGTCATTTATGGAGTGTTTACTATGCCTTTATATTACTCAGTTCCACTAAAAATTCACTCCTCCCATCCCCTCCTCTTTCCTCACCACCACCCCCCTTTCTGAAAGGCTTTCACATAGCCCAGGAGAGTTCCAAACTTACTATATGCCTGAGGATGGCCTTGAACTCTCGACCTTCCTACCCCTAACTCCACAGTGCTGGGATTACAGGTGTGTGCTACCAAGACCAGTGTATGCAGTGTTAGGACTCGAACTCTGGCCTTCATACATACTAGGTGAGAACACTAAGGTAGGATGCCTATTCCCACCCTCTGCCCTCTGCTGTGCCATTTCTTGGCTTGTTCATTACCCTTCCATTCACTAGCTCAGTTTCTCTGCTGGAAAACTCTGAGTCCTTTAGTACCCCAGTATCACTGCACTCACCATTTCCTCAGTCTGAAATACTTTAACACTCAAAGGCTCCCTTCCCAGGGCATTCTTCATAGAGGCCCTCCATGATGACCCACCCCCACTCCACAGGCCACCCAAGCAGTGTAACCTTTCATGTTCTTCACTGTACTTCAGCTAAACTCAAATGACCACACGTGTTGTGATGGCTTGTATACGCTTGGCCTGGGGAGTGGCACTATTTCAGGTGTGGCCTTGTTGGAGCAGAAACCAGTATTCTGCTAGCAGCCTTCAGATGATGATATAGAACTCTCATCTCTGCCTGTACCATGCCTGCCTGGATGCTGCTGTGCTCCCACCTTGATGACAATGGACTAAACCCCTGAATCTGTAAGCCAGCCCCAATTAAATGTTGTCCTTTATAAGACTTGCATTGGTCATAGTGTCTGTTCAAAACAGTAAAATCCTAAGACACTTGTTGCTTCAATTTTAGTTTGTGTCTTTTTGTCCCTGTGGCTGTGAGATCTTGGGACTACAAACAGCTTTGCTGTTTTTTGCCCCCACCTCCATCCCCCATACCCTCAATGTAAAAAGCACCTGAAACTGGCCTTTTTATGGTTGAACATGGAAGGATGAGAATCCAGGTGTGAAAGAGCAGGTGAGTTAGCCACGGTTAGCTCTAAGTCTGTCAGGGTTACTTGGCTAGTGAGAGATATTAGCACTAGAATCCTCAGTCTCCAATACAGTGGTGTGGGTGGTCTGTCACTGCTGCAGCCATCCCTCACTGGGACTCCCTGACTGTTCCCTTGCCTGTTCTAGAACTTTCTGTGTAGTCTTCTCAGTGTAACTGTCCAAAACAACAGTCAGCTCCGCTAAGCCCTGCTCAGCAGTTGTCATGGTCCCCTACCACCCTTCCATGTACAGATCCAATTCTCCATGGACGGCAGCCCATCTGCAGCTGGTAACTCTTCTCCCTAGTCTTCTTTCTAGGGTTTCCCATAACACAGCTTTTGGACTGTGTACTGTGACCTATGCAGGGTCACATGACTGGACAGGGGTTGCCAAAGATTGGTTGGCAATCAAAGATCTCTGAACATGAAATGACCATGAATTGATTCAAAGGATCAAGTGTGGAACGAGTCCGCCCCTGACAGTGCTCAGCCCTGTTGTATTGCACAGTTCTACAGCAGCCCATAGATGCCCCAGAACATAACACCCATTGACACTGTCCAAAGTAGCCTGGCTCAGACTCCAGACTGCTGGATGGTGCATGAACTGTCTACCTGCAGTTTTCTTCTCTTATGGAAACATAATGGTTTGACCATGGAAGACGGTGTTTTTGGTTTTTTAATTTTTTGGTTTTTTTTTTTCCTGTTATCGTTCTTCAGCATGCAAGTATCAAATGAGTGTACCATTGGATGGTACTGTGCTAAAAATGTTTGATTTTTGAATGCACTGTTTGAGCCTCATTAAAGAAAAAAAATGTGGACTGGAGAAGTGGTTCAGTGGTTAAGAACACTGGCTGCTTTGCCAGAGGACCAGGGTTCAATTCCTGGCTCCCACACGGCAGCTCACAACATTGTCTGTAACTTCAGCTCCAGGGGATCTGACACCCTCACACAGTCATACATGCAGGCAAATCACCGGTGCACATAATTTGAGAACAAATACAGTCATTTTAAAGATGAAAGAAAAAATTGTTCAAGGAGTTTTGACCAGCGATCAGGTCAGACCTTCCAGTAATTTTTTAAAATGGCCCTAAACAGACTTTTGATACCCTGGACTACAATGTACACAAAGGAGCATTCTCAGGGCTTGTGGTTATAAAATCGAAGCATCCATCAATTCTGAAAACACTGAAGATGTCCTACACCCCGTGGTATCGAGTATTCAGCCAAGACTCACTTCTGCATGTATACGTCAGCAGGCACATCCGGATCACTACCACCGTTTTCTTCTTTTAATAAACGGTAAAATTATATGTATACCAAAGAAGTTTTAAAACTAAGTCTCTTTATGATTTAAGGTCAATAAGCATTTGATTTGTATACCTATATGCCAGGGACCCCACACAGTTTCTCGGGTACAATGAGGCCTCAGAGGAGGAACTTAGGAAATCCTGTAAGTGTCTCTACCCATCACTGCTCCCCAGTCTTGTAGGATCCTCTCTGTGTCTCTCTGCTCTTTAACCCTCTAAGCCCTGCCCATACCCTACCACCCGTGAGAAGCTACCTGGCTTCCCAGTGGTCGTCGGAACCCCAGTACTTTCCACACGTGCTCTGCATTTGGTATGAGCTTAAGACAATGGGGTAGGTTTTCTGTCCCCTCTCTCTACGGAGATCTGGAGGCTGTGAGGGTGGACTACTGACCTCACAGAGATCTACAGCTCAGTTCAGCACACCGCCATCACTCAGGAAGAGCACCTGTAGTTAGCGCATTTCATGGTCAGCAACACAGGAGACAACGAGCCTGACAGGAGAGAAGACTTGCTGCTACTGAAGGCCCATGTGTCTCCCACGTCATGTTTCTGCCTGTCTACCTCCATCCACAGTCAGAAACTTTGGCCTGACTTTGCTCTCTCAATTAGAACCTCCTTGAACAGCTTTGTACAGGAGTGTAATGACAGAGACCAACATTCTGTGTGAAGGACTGAAGAAGGAAGAGGAGGAGGAGGAGGAGGGGGAGGAGGAGGAGGAGGAGGAGGAAGAAGAAGAGGAGGAGGAACACAACCACGGTATTTTCTCTTTTCTGGGTCCTGAGAGACAACCAGTGGTGCAGTACTTGTACCCAGCAACTATACCGTGTCCAGTGTCCCTCGGCAGGCTTGTTATGTCACTGTGGCTGCAGACTGCTCCCGGTTCCCTGAAGGCCATGAACCACAGAAGGTACCATAGGTCCAGGTCCATCAGCCTGGTGCCAAGATGGAGCCCCCGTGTCTGGGTTTTACCACGTTTAAATGGAAAATAAAACATTTGACTCAAAAACACTTTCCAGTGATATTTTAAGGAAAAATGAGATCACAGAAAACCAGGGAGGTATATTTAAACAGTGTGACCCAGAGCGACACAGGGGAAAAAAATCCCCGAGGGGCTTGTTTGTGACGTAGAGCAAATGAAAGAATGAACAGACTTTAATCCCAACGAGCCCTTGGCAGTAAAAACCTTTCTGCTAGCTTGAAACTCTTCGGGATGCTACAGGAACCCATGTTGTCTTAGACAGAGCCCGTCATCTCTGATCAACATATGCTATAGCTCCCCAAGGTCCCCCAACAGCTGCCAACGGTCCCCTAACAAGCCAAATCAACATCTGCCTCGGCCAGAGGTACCCAAGCCTAGCTCTCGGAGCTATGAATAGTTATTCAGTTAACTCACGGTATTAATTTAAAAACGTTTGGCCAGGCAAGTTCTCATGCTTTTATAAAGTCATCTGGGTAATCGCCTTTTCCATGCCGCAAGCTTTCCCGGTGACTGACTGACAGGCTGACATTTCAAGATGCTGTGTTTTAATCAAGGAGGGAGAACCGTTGACAAGGATCCCTGGTTCTTTTTTCACGTGTCTTGATTTACTGATTGGCAAAATCTGACTTAATAATGATACAGTGAGGCTGAGGACAGAGATACGTAGGTCCCTGGGTTGGGGTCCAGATGGATGGAGAGAGAGAGAGAGAGAGAGAGAGAGAGAGAGAGAGAGAGAGAGAACACGAGAATGAGGGTGGCCATGGCCCTTCTGCCATATTTGTAATCCCACCATGTTCCTAAAACCCAAGTGGCCTCCTACAATCATTTCTCCAGGTCCACTGTGTGCCTAACAGACAAGCTCTCATCCTGACACCCAGTGTGGCCAGCGACCTCAAGAGTCAGGGTCAAACTCGATGAAAGTCCCTCTGGCTTACTCATGTTTGGTTTTGTTGTGAGAAGTTCTAACTATTTTCTCCAGGCCGGCCTTGAACTCATGATCATCCCGCATCAACATCCCAAATTCTGAGATAATAGGCATACAACACCACACCCAGCTCTCAGACTCATCATAAAAAAGAGCAAATCACAATGCCTGAACTAGGAGTCTAGATCCCGCCTCTGATGTTTGGAAGCCAGAGTAGTTCCTTTCGTACCTTCGCAAATGTAATTCTAAGGCACTTCCTTTTCCTCATCCATCAAAAATGTCCACATTCAAGATAGTAAGTGACGTGTCATCACTTCAGAGGAACTGGGCTACAGCTGACACACCAGGGCTTGTTCAAGGTTGAACTCCCTCGACAGGTGCCCTGTCCCTGCTGGTGCCCAGGGACTGGGAGATGAAGATGGCCAACCATAAGGAGGCCCAAGGTTTGTGTGTGCATACCATTACCACCCTGCATACACTCTGACCACTTTGCCACTCACCAGTCCAATTGGCAAGGCTAGCAGAAGACACACATCCTTCTGGGGAAAGGGATTTTCTTAATCTATCTATCATAGAGGTGAAGGTCTGGGGTACACCTCAGTAGTTTGAGCTATAGCAGCATTTACCTAGTAGATATGACGCCCATAACAGTACTGAAAAGGAAGAAGAGGGAGGGAGGGAGGGAAGAAAGGAGGGAGGGAAAGAAAAAGAAACCACAAAGCCTTCAAACAATCTTAAAATGACACCAAACAAGGTATAGGCATGCAAAATCTGTATCTAAAATCCACACCACAGAGATGCTTCAGGGTTGACTGAGCGCCTACCTACTCTATATCAGGTATTAATCCAGGCACTAGAGACATGAAGAAGAGAAGGCAGGTCCCAGAATTCCCAAGGTCAAATGTTCAGTAAGAACAATGGCATAGAGAGAGCATGGGAGATGACTCCTCATAAAAGGCATTTACCACACTGGGCTGGCCAACTGACTTCTAGCCATAGAGCTCACAGAAAGATGAGAGGAGAGAATCTACTCCACAAAGTTGTCCTGGAACTGTCACAGGTGTGCGATGGCACATGTCTCCCGAAGCATGCACATGGAATAACAAAAAAAATTACATAACCAGTCAGTCAGGCATAATGGAACGTACCCTGTCATCCCAGCGTGTCCAGCTGAGGGAAGATCATAAATTAAAAACCAGCCTAGAATAAATCGAATTAATCTAAGGACTGAGTTCATGGCTCAGTGGTCAAACACTTTCCCTTACAGCCAATATCCATATTACGTGACATGGGTATATAATAGGTTACACACATGTACATGCACTGTATAACATTACTTAGCATATGACATGTTCATTTCGCATGTGTGGCTGGGGGAGAAAGTGGGGGCAGACCGGTCAGGAAAGGACAGCCACCAGGCTATTTGTCTCATGGTCACGTTGACTGTTGGGCCTATTTGGTTGGGAAGAATTTTCTAGCTACACTGCCTCAGGCACCAGGCGTCCAGGTAGCAGACAGTCAACTGGCTACAAAGAAGAGACTGAGAGGAACAGATGTGGAAGAGAAGCCAGACAGCTAAGAGAGAGGCACCCCAGGGGAGCCCAGGGCCAGTTCCACATTCGCAGGGCTTTATCGGCTCCATCAGCGGGATCTGGATCAGTGCTCCGCAGCCTTCCTGTCTCCCCCTGGGGTATCCAGAGAAACATGAGAACCAAGTGGGGAGGTAGGGATGAGGTAAGGTTGGAGATCTGTGAATTCAGAAGAGAGGCCAGCAGAGAGAGGAAAGGGTAGATCTTCTACCAGCGGAAGCATGGGTCAGCAGTGGCTATGGGCCTCCTGAAGTTTATCAGAAAACCCTAAAGTGAAAGAAGCTTTAGCCAGGAGTGGAGAGAGTGGATATACAAATATTTAAAATACTAACTGGACATCAGAAAGGCCCATTCACATGACATTTTCTTTGCCGGTATGTGTGTGTGTGTGTATATATATATATATCTCAAGCTGAAAGGTAAGCAAATGGCAACACTGTAGAATCAGAGTGAAGAGGAGGGAATCAGAGGCTTCCCTCCAGTACTGCGTGAGTTTGGGAGCCTTGGAGGTTAGAGATGAGAACACTCCGCTGTTTGCATAGAGCAACTCATGTTATTGTGCTACGGCATTTAAAAACAGATATGTTAGAAGAGAACCCAAGCAAACAAGCCAAGAGCCTTTCCTTAGGGTAGGTCTAACAACCAAACCACTGTTGACATTTGGGGCTGGACCCCTCTATGGGATGGAGATTGCCGTATGCAAGAGAGGATGGAATGGTAGCAGCATCCTTAGCCTCTAGGTACTAGAAGGCAGAAGCCTCCCTCAGAAGCGACAGATGTCCCTGGTAAATGTCCCCTCACTACTGGCCTACAGTCAGCCCTCCTACTACTTGACAGTGGGATCTCAATGGTTGGGGCTTTGATCTCAAGGAAACCTTACTTATATTTCTCATCCTCCAGGAGAGGAAGTTGGATTGGACTTGTGTTCCCCTAAATAAGAGTACCTAGTGGTACCTAAGTACTCAACATACTTATAAATGACACCGAGTGACACCAAGTGACACCAGAAGGCCTTTCTTCTCTATCTCTAGTCTCTTTCAGTCCTGGTTACCTCAGGAAAAACATCTCTATCTGATATCAGGAAGTCCTTAATGACTCTTCCATCTGACTTAGGGGGATTGAGGGAGGGAGGGGAGGAGAGAGGAGAGGAGAGAGGAAGAGGAAGAGGAAGAAAGAAGAAGGGAGAGATGAAGAGAGAATAGAGGGGAGAGAGGAGACGAGAGGAGAGCGAAGGGAGAGAGAGAGCACTTCTCAAGCTTAGTGTCTTGGAAAAGCCACAGATTCTATTGTTTATGATCTCCTCATATCCTGTCTGTCATGCAATGCTGGACTTGCTTATGACAGGGATACCGCATGGCCCCTTCATGCACAGTTTTAACATAAAACATGTGGATTCATGCAGGAGAAATATTTTGAAATAATAGTGTGTAGGTCGTTGAGGCACATGTCTAGGAAACTCTGGGAAGGCTCTTCTCCTCATCTCCCATAAATTACTAACTTCCTCCTGGACACGTGACACGGTTTCTACTCAAGGAACTCGCCTTGATGGGCTATTACTCGGGAGAAGTTAAGTGTGAGCCCCATCTATGCTTTTGTTGTGAAGTCATTTGTTATAGAGTGAGCTGTATCCAGCCACACGAAATTACATGTTGAAGGCCCCCTGTTCCTGAGAATGTGGCCTTATTGGGAAAAATAGTCCCTGTAGTTGTCACTAGTCAAGATGAAACCCTGCTAAGGTAAGGTAGCATTGGAATTCAATATGGCTGATGCCCTCATAAAGAGGAAGCTAAAGACTACCAGAAACAGAAATCCACCGGAAGCCGGGCAGATGTGTGGAACAGTGTGCATGACAGCTTCGTTGATGTCACGGATCCCAGTGTCCAGATCTGCTGATAGTTTCTAAGCCATTCTGACTCTAGTGTATTTTCATCCCATCAAGCTGGTAAGCTATTATCATACCGCCCTAAGTTAGCTCACTGGTCAGGGACAATCGAGGAAAGCACTACCCATATTCCATATTTCCAAGTCTCTGTCCCCTCTAAGGAAACAGTAAGAGAACACGGCCACATCGATCATATAAATCAACCCTGGGAACTGTCTGCTGCCTGGGCTCAACGTATAAATAAATGGTGTGAACCCAGCTTCAAGGTTACACTGTAGAACACAGAAAATCTAGAAAAGTTCAGAACAAAAAAAAAACAAACTAGACTTGAGACACGTAGAGCCATGAGAATTAACTGTGAGGCTATTGGATTCTGATTTTCCTTGCAAGGCAAAGAGAGAGACACGGAGCTGCTGACACCTGTCTGCCTCTAGCACTCACCAGTGAACCGTAAACACATGGCTGGTTCTAGAGGAAGAGGGCCCACTCCCGAGTTGCTGCCCTCTCAGATGCTGACTCCATTGCTGCCCACTGAATTCTGGGCAGACACTGATGGGAACCTTCTGAATGCTCACTCAGTGTTTTATCACAATGGGGGAGGGGGATGTTTAAAAATAAATAAAATGGAGGCTCCCCGGTTCCTTGTCCCTGATCAACTTCCCTATGGTTCCTTGTCCCTTGTCAACTTCCCTATGGAAACCTTGGAAAATCCCTAGACTGCTAGGTCTACAGCACAAAGTCCATCTCCACCCTGCCCTACCCACCAACGGAAAAGTACCGGCTGTCAGTGACTGGGTTTCTTCCAGGGGTCTCTCCTGGAGGACAGATCTCTGCCTCCCACCCACAGCCCACAGGGAAATCCCACCCAGCTGGGTTAAGCTCCAGCTTCCCTCTCTGGCTCAATTTGTTTCACACCCTTCCACAACCAAGCCCCAAGAACCAAGCAGACAGGGAGTGGCCAGGGGCCAGGAAAAATGCCCTGAAAAGCATGGATCTTTTCAGATCCAAGGGCTCGAAGCTTGGCTAGGTCAGGAGAAAATGAAACTCGAAAATCTAGTAGATGGGGGAGGAGAATGGGAGTCCCAGCCTGCACCTAGCCTGCATCTCAGCAGAGGGTGACAGCTCAAGGGACACACACACACACACTTTGATGGGGTTGCCTTCCCAATGGACAGGCATAGGTGAGCTGCAACAGAGCCAGAGGTGGATACTGAGACACTCCTGTTTCTTTACATGACATGAAATGACACACCTGACTGGCCAGGGCACACCTGGATGCTGGAGCCAGCCAAGCTTCCCAACAGTTATTCACTGTTCCCTGCGTGGAGAGTCCTGGCAGCCGGTCTTCTCACAGATGGGGGCTTTCTCTTCCTTGGTGGGCCACGCCTTCTCCAGGCACACACTCCCTCTGTCTAAGATTTGCCTCCAGGGCCCAAGCTCTGACCACAAAAAGTGCCCTTTCTCTTTGGCGGACTCTCCTCAGACGTGAGATTCCGTAGAGCCAAACCGCACACTCAGAAGGACATCCCCGGCACATTTCTCTGCAGTCGTGGGCTGAGGCTGGCAGCTACAGACAGCACGCCCTTCCCCTGCACTGACGCCCTAAGAATCGCCCCCTTGGTTCCTGCTGTTCTTAGGATATAGTGGAGGCTCTAACAGAGAGAGCTAAGGGCTTGCCTGGGGTGCTTCTGCTCTACCCAATGCCAGCTAATCCAAAGAAGTTCTTGACTGAGGGACTTGGGGTGTCATCCATTCTGATGGGCTGATCCTGCTCTCGATAAGTAAATCAAAAACTGTATAACCATGAAGAAGAGTCCCTTTCTCCAGTGGAGAAGAGAGACCACAGCCTCTCCCAAACACTCTAGAGTATACACCTCGAGGAGGGTCCCAACCCACCCTACTGGTGAGGACTTCTTATTGGGGAAAAAAAATTAAAATAAAATTTTAGTCACACAAAACCTGGTTGTCAAAGGAAAAGAAAATGCCAGCCCTGTTTGACAGACGTCAGATTTATGACCAGTTTTTTAAGCCTCAAGTACGTCACAAGAATTGTACCACCCACTTGTACCGCTCCAACTGTAAACAGGGCTGGATGCCCATCCCTGCCCTCCCCTGTGAGACATAGGGCCCTCCACTTCTGAATAGTCTTTGTCTCCCTCCCTTGGCTTCGGGTGGGTTAAAAAAGATGCTTGCCTGTATATATATATGGAGAACACTCCATGGAACTCTCCGACCTCAACCTCCAAGACAAACACAGACCGCTCACGCCTTTGCCGTCTGCAGGCAGGCTGGCCACAGATGTTAATAAACAAGGCTGGGGTTTACGGTCTGCCCACCGAACCCCCCATCCATTTTATACAGGACAAGTCACGGGGGCTCCTTTTCCCCTCCCTCCCCTTAACGCACGGACTCAGTAAACTGTTGTAAGGTTTGGAAATAAATTTCTAAATTTTGGTCTCCAGATGTGGTTGGAAAGGAAAGGAAACCCAGGGCGAGAGCAACTGTGCAGGTCTGTGCTCCGGGAGGCTGAGTCTGCAAAACCAGGACAGAGGGAGACGCGTTAGCCCTTGGCAAGGAGACACGAGGAGATAGTTTTCATAAGCAGGGCTTGCTATTTGACATGAGGAAAAGTTGCCCAGGTCTCTGGAATAATCGCACAGATGGACTTGGGGGTGGGTAGCTGAATGTAAGAGTCTAGTTCCCACCCTCAGCACCAAAACAAAACAGACAACAAACAAACAAACAACCCACCCCAGACTCCAGATGTTTATTGTAGGTACCTAGTGTTCAAATGGGCTAATGTTATAAGAGTGAGTGAGAGACTTTCTAAGGAAATAAGATTAGACTGCGTTGTATATTAATAGCTGGATATTTTCCAGATTAATTATTTTCTACTTTTTATAAGGATGCATAACTAGATCTTGGGCTAAAAGTGGGAAATAAAATGTCTTTTTAATGATCTATTTAAAAGGTGCAAAACAAGCTAAAACAAACAGAAACTTGAGTTTAGATATAAATATGCCAATGTGTTTTACCTTCAGGATATCTCCTGGCCCAAAAGCTCACAGACTATTTTGAAATTTAATTATTTGGGGCTGGTTAAATATTATCCTGACCTGGAAAAAAATAAAGAAGTAAATAAATAAAAATCAAATGTTTAAAAAAAAAACTAGAGCAGAAATTTAGACACCATTCATAACCAGGTATCCCCTGGCCAGGTAAGTGACATTTGACTTGTACACTCCAAAAAAATCCTGTCACAGAGCAGAAAGAATTGGAATCAGCCTATCAGGAGGCCTACACTTCTGGGTCTATTTATATAGAAAGAAGAGACTGAAAGTTGTTCAGGAAGGAAAGCAAAGAGTCAAGAGAAAACTGATAGTCTATTCTAAACAGGAACCGGTAGGTTTTATTTGATTTAATAGGTCAAAAGATGTGTGGGGCTTTCAAATCTGAAGTCTAGCTTAGCTGTTCAGAACAGGAGACAGAGGTGCTGAGAAAGTCCGCCCGCTGAGAAGTATGCAGTGCATTAGAAGCTGGCATTCCTCCTGATCCTTCATTAGAAGGAAGCGGGGCAGGGATTGAGAGAGCATGCGTGTGCTAGTCATAGCATTTGACTGCAGTGGAACACCTTGTGTCTTCTTGGAGTGTGTTTGCTTGGCAAAGCAATAAAATAATACAAAAGAATTCACAGAGTAGGGGTTTCCTGGTTTCAAGTCAGTGAAACCCCAACTATCCTCACGTGATCTTGGGACTGGGTTTTCAGCAAGGGCTGGGTACAGGTGGACAAAAAAAAAAAAAAAAAAAAAAAAAAAAGAGTGGAGCCTCCATCTGTCTTGCTCAGACCAGGAAGGCCAGATCGTACTGCTGCCCATGGCAGGGGTGGGAGGCGGGACTAGGAACTTCAGATGTATATGGGAAGAAAATACTTTGTGTTTTAAAGAATAGACTTTGTACCCCTCCTTTGTATTCTGAATGGAACATCAAGGGGAATGAGGAGGCTTTGAGAGAAAAAAAAAAGGCAAAATGAAACAAAACAAAAACATGCCCTACAATATCATCCAGGAAGATTCGCAAGAGGATGTCCTTTCAGTCTATAACCCCACCTTGATAAACGGGCACAAAAATAACCAGATTATAGAGGGTCCTAAGACATGCCAATAACTGGATTAGCTCATGGCTCTGTGGTGTGTTTTGATGTTTTGAGAATCAGGCGATGAGGTGGAAGAATTGAGAGATTTCAAATTTGATATAAAAATCAGGAAAAAATGGCAAGATCTGACAATCTCATAGCTGTACTCCAGAAAAGCAACAAGTCAGAAGCTGAGAGGCCTTTGCCTGTCTGAGGGAGGTCCAGGTTCTCCAGAGAAATGCAGTCTGCTCTTGTCTAAGTGTGAGCCGCCTTCATTTGCTTGGGTTGTCTCCCTGACTCTGTGGGCATCTGTATTTATAATTCCCACAAAACAGTAGTTCTAGTTAATGAGTCTTGTGTGAGTATTAAGTGGACACTGAGCCTTGGCGTCGTTTTGTGTCAAGAGAGGCTCATACATAGAAGAATTAGCATCAATGATTGACACTCTCGGATTTCCCTGTACACAGCGACAGGACACTGAGTTCTGTGACACTTCATGGTTCCCAACCACACGACAACTTGACATACGTGCCTCTGATCTTTGCGTTCTAGGTGTGACCTATCAACAGCAGGAAGAACCCCAAAGAAGCATCCAAAGGGACATCTTTCCCTCTTTATATCAAAACTAAGTCATTGTCATGTGTAGGTCACAATAGCCTGTGTTCACCTAGGGAGGTCTGGAATCTTTACAAGGTACCTGAAATTGTGTGTGTGTGTGTGTGTGTGTGTGTGTGTGTGTGTGTCTGTCTGTCTGTCTGTCTGTGTGTACAGAAACTGGGTTAGATCTAGGTTGAGCCTCAAATAATGAACCAGAGAAAGCATTGATGATGATGATGGTGATGATGATGATGATGAAAAACATCGAATAAGTAGGAATTCACCAGGCCATCTCTAAAATCAACACGTAGGTCCATAGAGGACAAATTTCTTGCTGACAGTAAAAATCCCAATAGGAAGATGAAAAAAATCACGGGGTTAGGAAAGCATTTGCAGGAACCCTGCTGAAGACCAAACCAGAACATTTGGCCCATGGACGCTAAATCCAAGAGTAAAGATGGAGACGGAGCATCGCCTGCCAAGTCACAGATGGTTCCTAAGTCTCAAAGGAGAAGGCACATATTTGTTGTATCATGGCAAAAGGATTGTCATGAGGTGGAGGCCATCCTGGGCTATACAGCAAGTACCAGGCTAGCTAGGGCTACATAGTATGTCCCTGATTCCAACAAAGCAATAACAAAATTAGAACCACAAGCTAATTGCACCCCCACCCGAATCCCTAATGCAAATAGAGGGATTTTCCTCTTAAGATAGTTATTTTGAAATGCCCATGTCATGAAAACTCTAGACAGATTGTAGAAGTGTTGCGGGTTAATGGAGGCTGAAGTTGTCGATATGGAGGCTGGAAGCGTTGAGGCTGAAGAGGTTGATACAATAGCTCGCATTATACTCCGGACAGGAGGGACACGGTGTTTCAAAGGATGCTGGAGGGTTGACTAAACAATCTGGGACTTGCCTGGAGACCGTAGCACCACACAGATGTAAATTTATAATGGTGGTCACTGAACTAGGTTGTGTAAGAGCATATTTCTGCTGCTAGGGACACCGCACTTTCCCTTAAAGGGAAGGAGTCATCATGCATGTAAGTTTCTTTCTAATGGACTAGGAAAAAGAATTTTGAGATTATATATATATACATATATATATATATACATATATATATATATATATGTGTATATATATATATGTATATATATATGTATATATATATATATAGAGAGAGAGAGAGAATGAGAATACAAGAAAACCAATGGAATAAAATATTCCAAGTAGGTCAATATGGATAAAGAGATAATGAATATTCTCTGGTTTTATATTTAAAATAACTTTCAAGTAAAGCTAAAAGAGAGTGCACATGTGCACACATGTGGTATAAAAGACAGCACAGAGGCATAAGAATGAGCCTGTGGGACAAGTTCCTCAGAGGACTGAGCCCAACGATGGAGAAATCAAAAAAAGACTGAGTATGGTACTTTCATATGAGCTCCTGGCATAAAAATGTAAGCTAAAAATCAAGCGACCGGAACCTAAGTACCTCCTCGGGAGGGGCAGGGATCCCGAGTCCTTAGAATGAACTATATCAATCAATGACAGGAGAAACCAGGTACCTGTGAGGATTAGATGGCCAGTGACAGGGCTTGCTCGCAGGATGCCCTCTAGTACAAGAACACATCTCTCCTGGAGGAAGAGACATACACAAAAGGGTGCACAGCATACTAGTATGCAGGATGTGCTAGAAAGCCATGCAGTCGGAAACCACTACAAAACTCTAGGTGGGTGGTCACCAAATGTCATCAATAAATTCCTGGGAAGCCACAAAATTAACATTCGAGTCCCACAAGGGCTACAGACACATGGAGCATTGTTAGGAGGTGGAGTATGCAAGGTCTTGTGCAAACAGGTTCTATTTACCAAATATTTCCCGGGCTCGGTCAATAAGAGTCCATGGAGAGACAAAAGGTCCATGCAATGGATCTTCAATGTTCCAGAGGGGGCGAGGGCTCTAAAGAAGAGAGGAAAACCAGAGTGGACAGAAGGGGCTTCACAGGTGGGAGGACAACGATTCCGGGTCATTTAGCAGACCTTGAGTAAAGATGGGAGAGTGAGAGTCAGAACCCCAAGCCCTGCCCGCCGTTTCCCAAATGCCAGCCTTAGAGGTAGACAATGGGTGTGGCAGAGGTAAGAGGTTTGGGAGTAGTTTGCCAAAGGGATGAGTTTACAACCAGAGAGCCCAAGTTCATCCCTGTTACGGAGCAGTGGGTGGATTTGAGGGAGTTCATGGGGGGTGAGGAGGCATCAGAACCGAATAATTATGATGGGGGAGGTACATAGGGGGACGGACTAGATCAGAAGGGGATTGGAGGAGGTCAAACATCATTGACATAAAGCAAGAGTTGTGTTTCCTTAAGTAGGGATGGATGGGTTATGCAAATAAAACAGGGGATTCAGGGTCCCTCCCTCTCTGTATAAGACAGGGTAGTAAGCAGCTGTGTGTCCATGGGGGATTCATATTCATTTTCTCAGTTGCAAATCCTTGGGCTCAGCTGGAGACTGGGTAAGTGTGAAGCCCCTGAGAGGCACGGAGGTGAGGGGACAAACTGAAGAAGGAGCTGGGGATGCAGGCCAACTGTAGTCTCCTTAGCGTGAGCCAAAGCTACAAAGAAGAAGAGAAGGAGGGGAGTGGAAGGGATGGAAGGGACAGGGAGTCAAGTCCAGGAGACTCAGAGATCTCGGGGAAGGTGAGACAATGTAGAGGATAGTTTTTGTCAATGTGACACAAGCCAGTTATCTGAATAGAGGGAGCATCAACTGAGAAAAATCCCTGAGTAAGATCTGGCTATAGGCAAGCCTGTAGGGCATTTTCTTAATTAATGATTGATAGGAGAGGGCCTGCCCACTATGGGTGATCCCATCCCTGGGCTGGTGGTCCTGGGTTCTATAAGCCGGCTGACCAAACTATAGGGAGCAAGCCAATAAGCACACCCCTCCATGGCCTCTGCATCAGGCCCTGGCTGCAGGTTCCTGCCCTGTCTGAGTTCCTGTCCTGACTTCCTCCAATGATGAACGGTGATTTAGAAGTGTAAGCCGAGTAAACCCTTTCCTCCCCGAGTTGCTTTAGGTCATGTGTTTCATCGCAGCAATAGAAACCCTAACCAAGACAGGCAGCGACAAACTAGGGGAATGGTGATTTTGAGCTTCTCTACCCTTATTTGCGATTTCAGGGAAGCAAAGTGTTACGTGGGATGAGGGAGACTGGGCAGAGACTATGGAGGTCAGGTGACAGGGTACACAATGGAACAGGCTTTGAAGATGCTCATCTCATAGCAGTATTTTTATTCCCCTTGGGATCCCCCTTCTCTGTCTTCACCCCATTCTCTCTGCATATCGTTTACCTGCATTTGGCCAGGAACCGTGGTAACTGAGGAAGCCGAAGGAATGGCTGAAACACAAGGAGAGCAAGGTGCCACAATGGGGCCACCCTTCTGTTTCCTGAGGGAGCTGGATCCTTCGGTAACAAAGGGTGAAATGACAACCGGATTTAACCGTTGTGGGACAAGAGACTTGCCTGCAGCTGGACCAGGTGGCGCTAGGGCAGGGCCCCTCCTACATCAAGCACACTCTAGGTTCTACTTGGGTGATCCACACCATACATTCTGCAAGGAGAAGGCGGCCAGGTTCATTGGCAGAGCAAGAAGAATCTAACTGAGTCTCTGCTGCTGCTGCTCCCACTCCTGGGTCACACCAAGGGGCTAAAGGCTCTGCACCTTCCTCCCCTACCCAGAACCCTACTGTTGCAGCCTGAGATTGGACAGGATCCTACAGAAAGATACTCAGGGCCTCAAAATCCATCCTTTGAATGGCTAAGCTTCAGTGTGGTGGTATTTGGAGGCTAAGCCTTTGGGAGATAATGAAGCCGTGCACAGAGCTCCACGATAGGATCAGTGCCTAGGTGAGCTCTCCCACGCTGTTACCAGGTCCACCTCAACCTTGTCAGCACGGCACCTCGTGTCTATAACCAAGAAGGAATCTCACCATGACGACTCACTGATCCGAGGCTTTCCACAGCTTCTGGAGCTGTGAGAAACAGATGTTATATGGCTCAGTTCACAACACATTTGTCCTAGTAGCCCACACTGACAAAGACAGGGAGAAAGGCTTTAAAGATGTTACCTGAATCTCAACATTTACTTGATTGTGGCCACTGTTTTAACCTCCAGGAAGCCACACAGCTGCTTGCAAGCTCTCTGGCCCTCACCATTGGTCCTCCCAGCCAAGGTCAGCAGCATCTAGGATGAGCACATAAGGAAATGCCCTACCTCTACCCACAGGCCCCCAAAGGTTCCACACGCCAGGGTGGTCCCTGTGGCAGTGGTCATGGCTGGTAGCCAGACAACCTTGGTCTTTATGGCCACATCTCTGCTAACCAGAGACTTCTTCAAACAAGCATGTGAAGGGTACACTGCAGCCATTCTGTTCCCGCTGCCATCCTGGGAGACATGGCCCACAAGGAAAATATTTTCTGAATGTAACTCTGTGGTTGGCCAGAGTGGTTAACTGCCATAGGAGAGTTGGGAGGAGAAGTAGAGGGAATGTTGGGGGTTGGGGGAAGAAATGGAGAGAGGGAGGGAAGGAAAAGAGTGGAAAGGAAATGATAGAGGAAAGAGAGGAGGTGGAGGAAAAGGAAGGGGAAATGGAAAAAGGACAAAGAAAGAGAGAAAGGAAGGAAAAGAAAAGAGGAATAGAAAAAGAAAAGGGCAGAGAAAGGAGAAAGAAGAAAAGAGAAAAGGTGGGAGAGAGAAGAAAAACAGAAAGAGAAGAAATGGAAGGGGAGGGAGGGAAGGAAGGGGGGACCAGCCAGAGGAAGATAGGACAGAGATGATGATGATGATGATGATGATGATGATGATGACAGTAATAAAATGTTTAGAAGTCCCTATAGAAACAGTCTACAGAGAAACAGAGACAAGAAATGTCACCTCCTCTCCACCCAGACAGGCCTGAGTTTGAGGCTTGGCACAAAAACCAAGAAAGAATCGGCCAAGGGAAAGGTGTGGACTGGTAAAGGTCGTGTCCAAGATCCAGCCACCATAAATTTGAGTCCCAATCCCAGCCTCACCTAGCTCCAGTCCCAGCTAGCTTCGGGTGACTCATTTTGCTCTCCTGCCCTGGTGGCTCCATCCAGTAAAACACAGGACTTCTGACCTCACCAGGGTACTCGGAGATTAGCGCATGTTTATAAAGTGTTTGAAGATGAAAAAGCCTGTGCCCAAAGGGGGCTGTTATTATTATAACTACCTGTGAAAACAGAGAACATGGGTTCCCACCTGTGTCTAATGATTAGCCAGAGGGCAGGGAGCAGATCCTGGAGCAGTGGCTTTCAGTGACTTCTACTGCAGCCTGTGGCAAAGGCCGGGGTTTCCCAAGTCCTTGGTGAGGACACCACCGGAGGGGCACCTCGCTTGGATTCAGGGATAGGGCATAAAGAAGAAAAGCAATTTCTCTCTTTTTTTTTTTCTTTGATGTTTTGAGACATGTGGTCCCGCCTAGCCTGGAAATCCTTGTGTACACCAGGCTGGCCTTGAAAATGTGACACTCCTCCTGTCTCTACATTCCAAGTACTGAAAATACTATAGATGGGCACCACCCCACCCTGTGCCCACTAAATTCTGCTTTATTCCTACCATTTACTTTGGGGGAAGGCTCCCTTAGGTGTGGCTGTGGCTATCCCATCTCTCCCTGACTATCCCATCTCTCCCTGACTATCCCATCTCTCCCTGACTATCCCATCTCTCCCTGACTATCCCATCTCTCCCTGACTATCCCATCTCTCCCTGACTATCCCATCTCTCCCTGACTATCTCATCTCTCCATGGTTATCCCATCTCTCCATGGCTATCCCATGTCTCCATGGCTATCCCGTCTCTCCACGGCTATACCATCTCCCATGGGCCAATTTCCTTTTGACAAAGAGAAACCTCTCTGCCTCAAAGGCCCACAGACAGCAGTGGCTGCCCTTTCTATAAACATTGTTCTGGCTATTCGTACATTGACTTTGGATGTGCACGGTTTAACATTGGTTCATTAAGTTTCATTTAAAAATAATGTTTATCTAAGTCAGTTTCTCAACCTCAGGCAAGGGGAATATTTGGCTGGATTATTATTTATACTGGGGGCTGTCAGGGGCCTTGAAGAGAGTTAAGAAGCACTGCAGGAGACTGGGATGTGGCTTAGTTCAAGGAGTCCTTACCTAGCATACGTGAAGCCTTGGCTTCAATACACTGCACAAACCAAACACGGTGGTACACGGCTATCATTCTAAAACTTGAAAGGTACAGGCCATCCTCAACTACACAGCAAATTCAAGGCAAGCCTGGGCTACATGAGATCTTGTATCAAAAAAAAAAAAAAAAAAAAGGAAAAGTACCACTGGCCATATCCCTGTTCACCTGGTGCCTAGTGGCCACACACCAAACCCTGAGGTGAAACAATTCAAAATATCCTCAGATGTCACCCAAGGCTACCAAGGAAGCCAGTGGGCTTTGGCGCCTTTGTTGAGAATAGCAGGTTTAAAATCAATTCAGGAAACACCTGTAACAGTTTCAGGGCGCTTGCCTATGTCTGCCCCAGCTTCAGGACCATGATTCTGGTCCTAGATGCAGGCCTGGGTTCCAGGCCTCTATGCTCCAAATATCATCATGCCATGAGGCACCATTTACACAAAGAGGATGGCCAGCACAGGCTGATGAGCAGGGGGCAGAACCATTCTTGGAAGCCACAAAGTCAAGAGGGAATTTTAATTCCGGGACCTTGCCTGGGAGTCATCTCTGCTTATCAGAACTTGAAGACAGGGTAGACACCTGCTTGTCAGGCCAGTGCAACCAACCACCTCCACACCAAAGAAACCAATGCCATGGGTGGACTATGGAAATGAGGATGTGTCTATTCGGTGGGGTCCATAAAAGCCTGGAAAAGCCTGATAGACCATGTTCCTCTTGTCTCCCTTACCAACAGAGAAAGGGGCATAGAAAGAAGACTCAGGGATGGGTCCTAGCAAAGGTTCAGCTGACCTCCGGTGACACTGATTTTTCTCTAGCCCTGCACCTGTGTCTAAACTCTGCAAGCTAAGGAAAATGTCACTGCCATAATACTCAAAACTATGAGGTTCAGCTTAGTAACGAGAGGGATTCAATGCTAAAAACCAAGCGGCTAAGCTACATCTGTGAGGGAATGAAAACCTGCACTGGCAGCCACCCAGAAGGCAGGCAGAAGGCCCATCACCAATCACCACTGGGCCCCCCAGGACCCTCAGGGAGGCCTGTGACAGCCACCATCGGAGGTCTCTTGCCTGGCTCAGTCATCAGCGGGTTCTCTCTGTGTGTTTTCCTCCCTTCTCCTACCTGGGGCTTTCAGCCCTCACCTCCTCCTGAGATCACAAAGAAGCTAACCAACTCAACTTCCGGGTTCATGCAGAGTTAAGACTGTCAATCACACAGACGCCAGAGAAAATAAAGCCTCATTTTGAAGATCTGCTGTCAGTAGCACTCAAAAGACAAGTCTCTCTTGGGGACCATCACAAGGAGTCTAAAACAGGCCAACCTTATGCATTAACAGAATTCCTCGGGCCATCTACAAAGTCCCCAAGGAAACACAGTGGCCTCTCTCTGTCTCTCAAGATCCACCTTTCAACTATACAAGCGAGAAGACCTGAATTGAGATCTCTTCCACTTACGTAAAAATCCAGGCATAGACATGTGTGTGCCTTTATGGGTGCATTGTGGGGGTGGGGCGAGAAAAGCCAATGCACACTGTGTCCTGGCATTCCCGAGGACGTGCTAGGGAGTCACTTCTATCATTCCCAGCATGCAAGAGAGAAACCAAAAGGCCATCTGTAAGGCATCTGACATTCGCATGGGCTGAGGGCAAAAACGGGCTCTTCTATGTCTAAACCCTAGTGGTTGGACTTATCTTGAATTCCTAGAACCCAAACATTCACATGGGGACACACAGTTATGGGACTACCCATGACTCCCAGCAATGAATAAGTCAACCTTTGCTGCACCCACCACATAAATGCCCAGCATTGCCCTGCAGGGACCAGCTGTACAGGAGGGCTACCCTCTGACAATGGAGAACCTTACATCGCGCTCACATGCTCTAAGAGGCCTCCATGGGGGGGGGAGTGATGGCCACTCGTGCCACATTAACTGTAGTACTACTACGAAACATCACAATGCCAGAAGGGACCTCTCTGAGGAGCAAGGTGGCTTGGAGAGGCCCATCTCTTACATCAGGAATGGTGAACAAGACAGGGGATCAAGGCGGCAGGTGACACCACAGGTGTGTGCATCTCACTCCTGTTCCCTGCAAGCCTGATAGTGTCCCTGCTCCATTCCACGATGAGGGCATGCTCAAGATGCTCCCAGCTGTGTGTCAGTCATGGTGAGACAACTCCCAGACAAAAGCAAGTCGAACAGTGAGACTTGGAAAATGACCCGGTGGGCAGAAACGTTTCTTGTTCAAATATCAAGACCGGAGTTCAGATCCCATGCACCCGCATGAAAAGCCAGGCAAGCCCATGTGTGCACCTGATACCCTGCATTGTGGAAGATGGAAACAGAAGTGCTAGGGCTTGTTAGCCTGCCAGTCTGGGATGGAGCAGGGCTGAGCAGAAGGAGCTTCCAAGCATGACCTTCAGGTTCTGGGAGAGATCCCGTCTCATAGGAGTGTGGAGAGGGACAGACCAAGTACACCACCCAGTGTCCCACTCTGATAGCTGTACACTCATACCTGCATGCACATTTGTGCACACATTACACATACACACATATATCAGTCCCCTACACACACAAAGACAAAAATGCTAACACCCACCCATAGCCATTTCAGAAGCTGTTTCCATCCAGCTTCAGGGGATCGGTGGTTTTCGTTCTCTTTGTTTGCAAGGTTGGCCGCAGTAACGGACTTCGCTGTGGGCATCCCCCTTATGCAAATCCAGTTTTAAAAATGTGGGCATTTCTTTATTAAAGAGTGTCTGCAGGGTCATTACAGAAGCCAGCCTGTGGCTGGGCCCCAGAACCCAGGATGAATAAGACCTACACTTGAAAGACCTCCCCAAGGGGAGACCCAGGAAGGATGTGGACCCAAAGACACTCCAGAGACCGTCTTGCTGCAATCACAAGAGTCAGGTATTTTATTATCAAAGCTTCGGGCCAATACGTGCCTCACGCAGGAGGCAGAGGAACGTTGAGGCCCAAAAGCTTAGGGTTAATATAGGCAAAGGTGGGGGGGGGGGCAGGGGGTTATGGCACAGTCACACACAATTGGTTGTTTCAAATGTCTGTAATGTTTGTAAGCAGATCTCAGGCAAAGGTTTGACAAATCTCTCGGAAACAGTCTCTGGTCCCTGTGACCTTGGAACCCAGTGTGAATGCTCATATGAGCCAACAGACCATCTGGCTGAATTTAATTCGCAAGTCCTTGGGACCTCTGGTGGGAGTTTTTCCAGAGGAGGCTAAGTCAGACACCATGGGAACAGATTCCCGGAACCCTCAATTGACCTTTGTTTCTCCAGCTCTGCATCCCCTGTGACGGCCTTGGGTTAGTAAGCTAGCTGACCTGCAATTTTAACTCTCCGTATCTGAATCAAGGCGCTCTGTTATATCATTGATCTCAACTGACTCAAAATTCCTTTTCACACTTTTATGCTCAGACTGGGAACTTTTATTGTAGACTGGGAACTTTGAGAAAGTATGAAAATTCTGAAACATTCGGTGACAAACAATTAAGTGAGGCCAGATAGCCAGGCGTAAGACAAGCTCCTCTGCAGGGCCACTTTCGGCACTCGTGTCCCTTGTGAGCACCTACCCAGGCAAAGACTGGGTAAGGCATGTTCTGTACCTGACCAACGTCACCAAGGAACAGTTTTCTGCAGCTTACTTGCCCAACACAGAGTCCTATATTCTCAGAGTCACACTTAAGAAAGACATGACTACCCTTCAGTTCTGCCATAGCTTCAGGCTGCAATAAAATCTCTTTACGAAAACACCAGCTGGTAGGATACGGCCCAAAAACCACCGTCTCCTGTCCGTTGCCCTAGAACATTCTTTCGCCCAGGTCACTGCCCACACTCTGTTCAGATGCCACCTTCTGAGGAAGCCTTTCCTGGCTGCCTCCCAAGGATCCCGCTGTCGTTCTCCACCCCTTCGCTCTTTTGATTTGAAAGGATTGATCCCTCTCTTATCCAACCTAAAAGGGGGGACTTCTGCCCCTAGACCAAGCAGAGAGGGGCCACCCAGAACCCCCTCTGTCAGGCGATCTGAATTCTTGCTTAGGCTGTGAGGCTAAGCACTGCAAGGGAATATAAATAAAAGATAAAAATATCTATCTGGGTTCCCTGAGGGACAAGCCTGACTGCATAGGGGTTGATGTCAAAAGTATCCCCTCTCCAAGAAAAAGACATTGGGGCAGGTATGGCCCTCATGCCTCACTGGACAACGACAGGGGGACTGGAGCCATTACAAGGTCCCCTTCAAATACTGGAGGTTAGGCCTCTGTCCCCGCCTTCTCAAGTTTAGAATTGCCATAGCCCTTCTATACTTAGAGAAGGGAGGAGATGTCAGGGGCAGCCCTGCTTACCCACTGAAGGCCTAAAATCAGCCATAGGCCTAAAATCAGCAATAGGCCTGTCATACATGTATACAAACACCAAGTCTTGGGTCTCAGTGGAAAAACATTGAAACAGATGGCTATAAGCTAATGTAAACAAGCAGCTTTTGTGGAAATTTACAAGCCTGAGTAATCATAGACCTTGTAAATAGGTAGCCTGGGCAGACAATACCAACTTAGATAAGGACAAGCGAGTCATAGGCAGAGTCATAGTGACTTGTCCCCTGAACCTTCATCCAGCCGATACCCGGTTCTGATGATATCTGTATTCCCCCTGAGCACCCACACTCCAGTGTCGTTCCCTTCCCCACATCCTGCCTTTCTGTGTTTATAACCACTGTGTGAATGAATTACGATTTGAGAAAAAATAAATTATAAAAAAAAATAAAAAATATATATTATCTTAGAGACCCCCCTTTATTAGCAAATATAGCAGAAATATGTCTGTGGACAAATGTAGTTTTGCAAAAAGCCTATGCTGGAATTGTATAAATGTTGATCTACGGATTTGTAAAAATTGAGACTATTACTACTAAACTCAAGTATAATAATTCACAGAACAAAGAAAAAAAACATTGATTTATTTTATGTGCAGAGGTGCTTTGCCCTCATACATACACCTGTATACAATGTGTGCTTGGTGTCCACAGAGGCCAGAAGAGGGGGTTGGAACTGGACTTATGGGTATTTGTGACCCTCCATGTTGACACTGGTGACCCAACCTGGGTCCACTGAGCCATCTCCCCTCCCTGGCTTTTTTTATTTTGTTTTCCACCACATTATCACTTCTGGGTCTGGGTCTGGGTCTGTTTATATTACGTCTATCCTCTCTAGAGATGGAGACAAAGAATTTTTCACCTTTGTTTTCTGTAACTGTCCTGTACTTAGGTAAGCATTGGATAAATACTTGTTGGGTGAGTGTAAAGGTCTTACCCTTCCTCCCTCTCTCTCTCTCTCTCCCTCTCTCTCTCTCTCTCTCTCACACACACACACACCACACACACCACACACATACACACACACACACACACACGTACAACCCTCCCACTTTGAGGTTGGAGAAGACTCTCAAAGGCCAGCCATGCAGCAGAAGTACTTCAGGCCCCCCCAAAGACTGCAGATCTGTGAGAGACTTCAGGTATTTAACTTTTGCTCTTTTTTTTCCAGATCACTGAGGAAACAGGACAGTGGTGTGACACACTGAAACCTCCGGCCTCCCTGTCCCTGTCCCCGAAGCCCAGGACATTGCTTTCTGCAACCAGGAAACCATTCCACAAGTGGATGGCATCTTTTCTCAGGATCTGCCAACCCTTTAGGTGACTCCAAAACAAACAAACAAACAAACAAACAAAAACCCAGTATTGTCCTGGCGGCCCAGCCAACAAACTACCAAAAATGAGTCCCACCTCCTTTTTAGGAGACTGTTTTTTTAAGCACGTGGGCACAGTGGGGAGAGAGTCCATGTTTCTTCCTCAAACTACTGCGGGTTCTTCCTCTCTGAATGACAAAACTTGTTTCTCCATGCTGACATAATGAAATACACCGTTCTAACCCTCAGGGCTTTGGAGAAGAGAAAATAAAACCTCAACCCTGCCCAGCTCACAAGATTTTACAGAGCAGATTATAATCCCCAGCCTCCGTCCCTCTTCCTTGTGAGTCACAAACCAACTGCCTTCCAGACAGGGCTGATGGCTACAGAAAGGACATTTTCTCACAGAATCCACAAAGGACTCGAATGGAGCTTTTCCCTGAAGTGCAAGTCAGTGGACAGTCTCACCAGGCTTGTCTGGCCACGGGCTATTCTGTCTCTGTCTCCTTTCTACCTGACCTACAGGGATTCACACAGCCTCCAGGTCCCAGCCTTTCGGGACACTTTCTGTCCAACCGGTTCTGCCCATTATTTTTGTTTCAGGGAGGATTGTCACCAAGGAGATGTCCTGGTGTCAGAGGCAGGAGGGGAAAAGAAACCCACCTGCAGTCAACCCTTAATCCCCTAAACCAAAGTCTGTCAGCAAGTTCCAGCCCCTGGAAGAGGGAAACAGAGACAGTGTTTTCTGTCTGTCATAAGTCAGAAAAGAAATAAAAGCCCACTCGAGGACACCAGAGCTGTGACTACCAAGGGAAGCGCAGCCAGAGGCATGTCCCCGGAGGTTCTGTACATTGCCCAGTGTTGGGAAATTGGCTTGATGTGTGTTTTCCTTTTCAAAAAGAGCGTGGCAGAGAGGAAATAGAAAGTGGAGTCTGTGATTAAGAAAAAGGAAAAGTGGGTTTTGAATGTGATTCAGGTCGCTCCCACTGTGACCCAAGGAACCACAGGGCACATGCACCTCCTACCAGGGCAGCGCTGGCCTTCTCTGTTTGCTATGCCCACAACGTGGCCAGCCTTCCTATCAGGACCTCTATGGAGGGGTGGGTGGAGCCACGCCAACCAAGCCCAGTTCCTGGATATTAACTTAAGCGCTATGTCCACAAGCATTTGGGTGCTTGAGAGGAACAGACACCGTCCCAACTCTGGGAGCACTCTTACAGAGCAAGAGGAAATGACGACTTCATCTCTTCAAGGAGGAACCTCACGTTGCCCAGGGGAACTATCAACACAGACCCACGCTGCAGACAGATAGACTCCCTGAGATGACAGATGACAAACAGGAACTGTAATGGTGGCTTGTCATTTTTAGGAAGGTTTGTTCTCCTTAAATAAGCCTCATGCTCAATGTATGCAGCAGCAGTCATACACTGAGCATCAGGGATGTGTGGTCTCCCCCAGCCAAGCCATGTCCCCAGTCCACACACCACATCAGTGACCCTTATCCCTGCTTCTCCTTTTCATCTAGTTGTTCCAGTTGTGATTCTGTATGTGTCCTCTTTTTGCCTTGGTTATACGGAGATGAAATACTTTAAACGTTTTTGGGTCCTGACTAAACCAGGAAGTTGGGGACAGCCAGAAAGTTTTCAAGAGCACTGCTGGTGGTTTTCAAAGAGAGTCAGGTGTATGAGCACACATCTAGAGTACTAGAACTTTGAGGGCCTGGGGTAGGAGGAGCTGAAGTTTGAGTCTAGTAAAGGCTATACGTCAAGTGTGAAACTAATCTGAGGTACATAATGAGACCCGCCTCCCCATCTCAAAGAAACAGAGGGCAGAGTTATAGCTCACTGGTACAGAGGCTGTCAAGAATGCCTAACACTAGCAAGCAAAAATTAAATAAATAAATCTTGTACATACAGAAGAAAGGCTTAATGACTTGGGATGGTTAATGGGGAGAAAGAAACAGGTGCTAAGCAGTGTGTGGTGGTTGGGATGACTGTGCATGCGCACACTACTGAAGAGCTCTCCTCCTTGTCTTGTGTGCTACTCACGCAGCAAGGGAACCTAACGGGCCAGCAAAGCAGGTAAAAGTTGTCAGAGCCCTAAGACTGATGCTTGCAAAAGGCAGGCTGCATAGGGAGGGTCTTGCCCCTCTGAAATCAATTAAGGATGGCCAGCCCATCCGACCACGTGATGTGCAAGCACATGACAGATGAACAGGAATCGTAGTCACACCCCAGAATGTCTCACAAAACTTGCATGTTTTGGGCCATGCTTGGAAGGAAGATTATTGAGGGAAATACATGGACTAGCACCCTATCCATCACAGTGCTCCCTTCTTCACATGAATGAGCTGATGAGAGTTCTTGCGGTCCAAGAAGGAACCAGAGGCAGAAGCTAATAACAGGGGCCCCAGATCAGACAGACAGACATGCATACATGCACATATGCACACAACATAGACAAACCCTTGCATACACACATGACCTTTCATGCACACCGGACATATACATTTATATATACATATCACACAGACACACACATACAACACAACATACACTGTGCAAGGAGGATATCCATCACCTTTGATTTGGCTGTCTCATCCTGAGAAGCTTGGGTGTAACCCCTGGGAACGAGCTCTGAGGCCACACGTGGATGAAACTCCTTGCCCAGTGACAATGACGTCATGTCTCCTGGGCACTGGCTCCCTTGGGAATGTGTGAGTGGGTCCCCTGGGGCAGAGAGCAACTGCTGGGAGGGGGGGTGATTCATAAGCACTGCTCCCAACCCTGTTCTGTCCATTAGTCAGCTTCTGCGGAGCTCACATCTGAGGCTGCTCTGTAGATCTGCCAGCCATTGCTCTAAGCAGAGCATTTGGTAGGCAGCATGGAGACTTGGGGTCACCTCTTCCCCATCCCTGCCTCTCTTCTGTCACCCCCTGCCAAACAACAACAAAACAAAACAAAACCTGGGATAACAGATCTAGGTGGGGGTGACTGAGGCAAGAAAAATGTTCCCTCTGTTGAAACCCATGAATCACCGCTCCGGTGGCCTCCTTTAAATCAAAATGACACCTGTGCTTACTCCTACACCCCAGGCCTCAGTGCTGCTGCTCCGGGAGGGTCTTGGCTACCTAACCTTCTCTCTATGACAAAACACAACGAGGCAGAGTATCAGCCAACACGTGCAACCACAAGACCAAACTCCTCCTTCCCAAGCATGGCTGTGTCTATACAGGTATCCCTCTGGTAGGAAGTGGGGAGGGGTGGGGATCAAAGACTGTTCCTCTTCCAGCCTACTACTTACTGTTCCAACAGCCCAGTGGGGTCCCTGCTCCAGGAACCTATATGGTACCAGGATTGAAATCTGGGATTTCCAAGAAAACGCTGTTAGCTTCATTTTTAGACCTCGCCAGTTGAATGCTCTGTCCTAGATGCTATCAAAGGAAAAATAACAGAGGGGCTGGGGAGACCACTCAGTGGGTAAGAGCACTTGGTACACAAGTATGAAGACCTCTGGTTGAATCTCACCACTCACAGAAAAAGCTAGGTGGGTGTGGCTGCACATGTGCCTTTTACCGCAGGAGGATCCCTGGGGTTTGCTGGCTGCCAGTCTGGCTCTAGATTCATTGAGAGACCCTGTCTCAGGAAATTAGGCAGAGAGTAACAAAATGGGACACCTGATGCCCTTCTCTAGCCCCTTAAGGGGAGGGGGATTTTTTTTCATTAGTTTATATGATGAAATTAATTGTCAGTTCATCAAAACAGGTTGCAGGTTGGTTCTGGCCCTGAAGCCTGTTTGCCAACCAGTGGTCAAGAATCAAATACCTAAAAGGAATCTCTCTGAGAGTGAGTTTGTTTGTTTGTTTGTTTGTTTGTTTTTGAAAGGAATATAATCATCACCACAATAACACTTGGGTATATGAACAGATGCAACTCTGGAAAACTTAGCATTCTATTAACACGGGAGAAAAGCAAATACTGCCCCTGATTTCACAGACCTGAAACTTAATGAGAAGACAATGGATTTGCCAAGGTCCCACAGGAAGGACTTAAAACCAGCAAGTACTGACTTCGGAGACACAAGGCCATGTTTGTACACCACCCTTAACGGGGTATCAAGGAGACATGGGTGGGTAGAAGGGTTCTGAGAAGCCACCACTATGCTTTGTGGAGTAATTTGGAGGACACATCCCCATCAAAAGGGGCCCCAATCCTACCTTCTGTGGCAGTTCCTCCCCCAAATATTTTATTCCACGGCTCCAATGGCCTTCCAGGATTGGGTGGCGAGGGGGTAGGTACATGTTACTATCTGTGAAGTGACACCCTATATGGTGAGCTATGGAACTGAGGTTAAGGGCTAAGTAAGTCCCGGGGCATCCATGAGCCTGAGACTGCTGGTTTCCACTCCAAGGGACGGATGGGCCCACTGCCCAGTGAGGTTCTGACCCAGCTTCCTCAGTAGGGTTTCTGTCCCATGTGTTCTCACCACACCCAGCCTTGGCCTTCGGATAGTCCACTTCTGTCCTTCCTCAGTCTCCACTGTCCAGGCTGGATACAAAATGCCCCCCCCATATTGGGTCTCCCTCCTGCTGCCACCTAGACAGAATTCCTCTCAAAACAGGGCCCCCAGGGAAGAGAAATGGGTGGTGGCTTTTGGTTTTAGGCCCACTGCCTGATTTCCTTTCCACCCTGGGCACCAAGGTACCTCTGGGCAGAAGATCATCCTTTCTGGCTGCCTCCAGCCCTACCACGCCCAGGGGAAAGCTGTGTGTCCTGGACAGAAACCCAACCAGAACTGGGGAGAGCTGTCTGGTTCAGCAGCCCTCTGTCCTCCAGACAGACTCCCAGGCTTCCTAATCCTCAGGACTTCAGGAAAAGAAGGCCAGACCTCCTGGGCATCTGCTTGCTCTCTCGGAGAGGCTGCACAGACAGGAGGCAAGCTTCTCATTATGAAAAAAGCACTTGGCTCCTCCCTCTCCCCCCTCTCCCTCTCCCTCTCCCTCTCCCTCTCCTCCCTCTCCCTCTCCCTCTCCCTCTCCCTCTCCCTCTCCCTC
>NW_021621692.1:5829884-5853662 GCF_004785775.1 Grammomys surdaster
CCTCTCCCTCTCCCTCTCCCTCTCCCTCTCCCTCTCTCTGCATCCTGCTAGCAATTTTGTATCCGGTTTGGGAATTCCAGAAACATCTGCAATTGTCTTTTGTCCAACCACACATGTGCAGGCTGAAGGGCTCAGTCATGTTACTACCTGCAACACCCAAGACATAGAAGAGCCTGGCCACCACCCTGCAGGATTGCACCTGCCTCCTCCTGCAGAGACCAGGCACTTCTCAGAAGCACAGTGAGGGATGCCTGGATGGGAGGGATGGCTGGTACTTTACAAGTCTTCTAATAACACAGACACCACCCACCACCCCACCACCACCCCACCCATCACCCTCCTACCCCCCCCCCTTGTGTGGCAAGGGCAGGAGAGACTGGAAAGGGTGAGTCTGGGCTATATTCAAGATCCAGTCACAGTCACACTGCTCCTCCCCTTCTTTCTCCATGGTCCAGTCAGCTCTGGTGACTTCACACAGACCTGTTAGTTGCTATGACTATTTTAACAACAAACAAACAACACTCTTCCCCTCCCCCACCAAAAACCAGGATCTCATATAGCCCAAGTTACCCCTGAAATTATTGCATAGCCAAGGCTGGCCTAAAGTTCCTGGTCCCCCTGTTTTGGGATTAAAGAAGCTCACAATCATGTCTGGCTCAGAAACACACTCTGGACTATGAGCACCCTAACTATAAGAGACCTTCACTCTCTGGGGCCAGATCCCCTCCTCCTGCCTCTCTGGTCTTGGGTTCAGTCCAGAAAGTATCTACACACCTAGTCTTTTTTTTTTTTTTGAGACAGGGTTTTTCTGTGTAGCCCTGGCTGTCCTGGAACAGGACTCACTCTGTAGACCAGGCTGGCCTTGAACTCAGAAATCTGCCTGCCTCTGCCTCCCAAGTGCTGGGATTAAAGGTGTGCGCCACCACCGCCCGGCTAGTCTTAGTATCTCAATTAAGCAACGCATTCGATATATCTGGGAGACTGAAGAAAAGACACTCAGTACTTAGGCACGGGCTATGAATATCCACAGTTAATATCAGTGCTCAGCTTGGCATCTATCGTCTCTTTTCACCTATAGGTCCACCAGAATAGCTATTGCTCACTGGATATAGATGTATATCCTCCATCCCCACGGAGCAGTCCCTGTGCTCTTACCTCACTCAGAGCGACAATGACACAGTCTTATCCATTTGACGCATTTAAATGGACAAGATTTAGAGTCCTCCAGGAGACAAAGCTCTGGGCACATCTGTCAGGAGATTTCTTGGAAGAGGCAAGAGAGAGGAAGTGACATGCCCAAGGTCGCACAGCTCCTTGGGGACAAATCTACTTCCTGTCAGTCCTGCATGGCTCCCTTCAAGTATACCTACAATCCAGAAAGGATCCTGTGCTCACAGAAGAGAAGACCCTGTACACAGTCACCACAGTTCAAACCATGGGCCTACCCTGTGCCCTCATTTCCTTCTGTGGATAATTCAAGTCTTCCCCGAAGGCAGAGGACACTCTTCAGGGGACCATGGGACAACAGAAATGATTAAAGGTGGTTAGGGATGAGGATGAAACAGGAGGAAGAGGAGTTGTGACAAGCCCAAGGAGGTGGCACTTTTCGGCTCCTGAATTCTGCAGTCATGGTGGGGGTTGGGGAGAGATGAAGTCTGACTTTACAGGGTTCTGGAAACCAAGGCAGAGATGCAAGGTTTCATATGAAATACCCATCATTTAAATACTAGCAGCCAACCCAAAGCATTTTAGTACAAGGTACACATTAAGAACTAAACACACCCAAACTCAGGCCTCTGAGACTCTGGCTTCTGAAACTAGTCCCCAGGAATGTCTTTCTGGTTGGAAGATCTCTATTGGAGGCAAAGAGAAGCATGCCCAAGATCCCAAGATTGGGAACAACTTTGGATCTAAACACAACTTTTCTAGCAAGCTATGGAACTTCTGACTGGGAGGTGATGTCAAGTCACCTAAGACAACGTCTATTCCTGGATGCACAAGGCCCACATTAGCCCCACATGTGCTTGCAGGACATTCTGGTGAAACCAGATAGCAGAAACAAGGCAGTGGTGGCATTTCTAACGAAACTCTCCAAGTATCCGTCTCAAGTAACTGTGGTTCTGATTTGAGTGTAATACTGAAGACAATAAATTAAAGAACACACCCTCGGCACTGCCAGCTCCAAGTCATTCTCTGACGAGCATCCTAAAATTCAGACAGGCGTACACAGGAGAAATGACCCTCGTTATCAGGGCCGGCCCATCTCCCACTTCCCGTCCTATCCCGTCCATAAAACACAGTGATTTACAGAGTCCTAGGGAGGGAACCTCTCGCTTCCTCTCAGCAAAATTTATTTCTCTTTAATGGGCTGCCATGCCTCTCCATCCTTTCTCATGGAGTATGTTTGCTCTCCATCTCCTGCCTCCGCTCTTTTCTCTTCTGAAGGACAGGCAGCCCGTCACTGTGCAGAAATGCTTAAAAACAGAACAAGCCCAAGCCAGAGGAAGCCGCCTTCAACCCAGGCCTGGCAGACACAGGATTGTTTCAGCCCCCATCTGACTTTTATTGGGGGAAAAATACTTACTACAGGGAGTAAGGTTGGCCGTCGGATGAAGGATGGGAATGCGGCTCAGAGTGTGGCTGGGCCCTGGGGATGGGGCCATGAATTCCCACAAGGGAGACACAAATGATTTATGCTTCATGCGCACAGCTTGGGGACTAATGGAGACTGGGATCTATGATTAGACACCCACTGCAATTACTTCAAATTCCTACCCTTCCCTACTCCCTCCCCATGCTTGTCTTCCCAATAAGCAATTGCCTGAACCCTGGAGGCAAGAGGTTAGAGGGGGAAGGAAGGGCTTAGAAGTTACATGCCTGCCTATGAAGGTTCCTGCCTCTGCCTAGGAAAACATCTCCTCCCTCCTGGGAAGGGGGAGAGAAAAGAAGAGAGAGAGAGAGAGAGAGGGAGAAAACCTCAGTGCAAATAATTACAAACACTTGTCTGTCGTTCTTTCTGAAGCCTTTTGTTTGACATTCGCTCATTTGATCCTTGCAACAGCTTCTGCTTGGTCCGTGGGATTCCATCAACAAAAAACGAGGAACCGAGGCCCAGAGTTCGCCCCCAGGTTACATAGCTACAGAGGAATGATTGTGATCCTATATCCTACTTGACTACCGCCATATCTGTCAAGGTTGTCTGAATCCAGAAGCTCAAGCAAAGAGAAATCATATGTATCATCAAATAAATAAAGAGCTTGCTGCATGATCCTGAAGACCCAGATTCAGAGCCCTAGCATTCACATAAAAGCCTGGGTATGTATGGAGTGCTCACACACACACACACACACACACACAAAACACACACACACACACACGGAAAACACACATACACACACACATGGGAAACACACACACGGGAAACACATGCACAGATACACACACACACAACACACATACACACGGAAAACACACAAAGGGAAACGCACACACAGATACAGACACACACACACACACACACACACACACACGGGAAACACAGACACACACATACACCAAAAAGAAAGTATAAAGTTCAAATGACATTTTTGAGAGTCTAACTCAGATGACTTTGGAACGGAAAGAGCCAAGCGTGTATTCTGTTAAGTCACATTTTATTTTCAATAACATGAGAGCTCTCCTGGATCCTCACCCCATGGCATCCCAAAATTATGTCCTTCCTCCTCCCTTGGGGCCCCAAGTGCCTTTTAATTGTTGCAATGACTCCCTCCACAAGGAGAGCTGCTGTGCAGAGACTGTCAGGCATGATAGATTCCAGATCACCCATAGCTCTGGACAAGCTCCCTGGAGGCCAACTAACCCAGATTGTTCCCTTGGGAAGGACTAGGGGTGAGGGGAAAGTTGGGCTGGGGTCCTCAGTCCTAGGGACCACCCCAATCTACTCAGAAAGAAGGTTCTTCATGTCTTATGTGTGGCTGCACTGGGACCGAGGACCATGTCCACTCTGGTAAGCAGGATCAAGTCTGTGAAATGAAATGAACATTTCTGAAGAGGACAGACGCATGTGTGTGTGTCAGAATCTGACCTCACCAGCCTTGGCCCATAGGAAATCAAGTAAGACCAGGTCTCCGGCTGGAGGACTCCACCCACATTTAACAAGGCCAGCATAGACCTCGGACTTGGTAGACCAGTAGGCTCGTCTGCTATTCCTACTTTTACTCCCATGAAAATGCTCTTGCTGGGTGCTCACCTACTGGAGGCACCAGGGACATTTGCAGATTCCCTTTCGATTCACTCATTTGAGCAATTTCCTGGCCTCTATCTGCAAAGACTGGTTCATTCCTCCTGCCTTAGAAATACAGAAATGAGTCGTGAGCTGAATGTCACCCAGCATATCGCAGGGTCTGATAGAGTCCTTGGAGGGAGTAAAATGAGACCCTTCCAGGGCTAACGAGATTTACTCGGTAGCTAAAGTTCAAGTCAGTATAAAATCTGGGTATAGTGACAAGGATCTGTTGCTGTGGGAACCAGGGCCAGTCTGTCTTGACCTGCTGGCCAAGCCTGATGACCTGAGCCCAATCCCCAGAGAGAACCAACTCAGGCAAGTTGTTCTCAGGCCTCCATACACTGGGCTGTGGCAGGCCTGTGTGTGTGAGTTGATTCACAAATTAATTAATTAATTAATTAATTAATAAAAGAACATAGAAGATACTGGACATTAACCTCTAGCCTCTACAGACACAAACAGACATTAACCTCTGGCCTCTACCGATACAAACAGGCGAACCTGCAAACATTTATACATATACACCAATACCACACACACACATGTAACAACCAGACCCTTGCCAAAGATGTAGGGATCAGAAAGTTCTGATACTTATTTTGACCTGTTTAGTTTAGTTTCTTCCCTCCTAGGTCACCCAGCCCTCCACGAGGCAGCAGCAGGGAACCAGTTCTATTGTCAGGTGGATGCCCACCAAGCCATGAGAAGCACTAGCTTTATACAAGGTAGCTACTCAATCACTTATGTGCTTAAGTGTACCCAGGGATTTTTGCAGGGCTCTTTTGGAGAGAAAATTCTGGAACATTCAAAGGAAAGATTCTCTTACAGAGTTTTTTCTTGCACTTACTGATGTTGTGGGCTCATTATTTTATGTGTGTCTGTGTGGATCCGTGTGTGTGTGTGTGTGTGTGTGTGTGTGTACAACATCAAATGTCATTCCTCGGATACCAACCACTTTTAAATTTTTATTTATGCAGAGCCTCTCACTGATCTGGAGCTCTCTGAGCAAGCTATGTTGGCAGGAGAGGGAGCTCCAGGGTTCTGTCTGTTTCTGCAACCCCAGTTCTGGGATTATAGACTCACAACACCATGCCTGGTTTTTATTCAGTGTGAGTTCTGTGGCTAGAACTCAGGTTCTCATGCCTGCAAGACAAGCACTTTCCAACTCGGCCTGCTCATTGTCTTTGGCAGAAGGAAGGTCTGTCTTGTGTATTAGAGGAAACTCAGTAACGTTCCTGGCTCACAAGACGCCAGTTGTGCCCTCTCCCCCATGACTGGTAAGCAACCAAAGACGTTTTCAGACATTGCCATGCATCCCATGGGGGAGAGGAGGAAACTGATCAATTCTGGCTGTTACCGCTGACCAGCTGGTAGAGGTGTGGCTATATTTCAGAGGGCCCACCAGATCACCCTTCCTGGGCAGCAAGACTAAAAATGGGGCTTTCTAGAAACCTCAAGGTGACCCAGGAAGGGAGTACAGTGACTTCCTGCATCCAGACAAGATCAGTCTTCTAGAGTTCGATCCTTGGTGGGAGCAGAAGAAAGAGATCCTGGTGAGGTGAAAGCTAAACTCAAACACCATTCAGAAGCCAGGAACTGGTTCCAAACCCTCAACCTGTTAAATAAGATGAACCTGTCTTTGCTGGTTTTGTGCTTCTGGGAACTTCTTAGCCAGCATTATTGACTCCAGCTCACCTGACCCACATCTCCCTTTGTCCTTTCTAAGGAAAGGTCGGTCTCTTCTTTAGGTTTCACTTCAGTATAAGAAGAAAGACAAGCCTGCAAAGACCTGAGCTGCTGGCATTTACCTGGGCAGGCGAAAGCACAGCTTCTAAAGAAGTGGTTCTCGACTTGAGACCCTTTTGGGGGTCGAATGACCCTTTCACAGGGGTCATATATCACACAGCCTGCATAGCCGACGTTTATATTATGATTTAAAACAGTAGCAAAATAACATGTATGAAGCAGAAATAAAATAATTTACGGGTCACCGCAACATGAGGAACTGTGCTAACGGGTCGCAGCCTTAGGAAAATTGAGACCTGATCTAAAAGCCATCCTAAGGCTGGAGTGGAATTGGGACCTTGATTAAGACACTAAGAAAATGAGGGGGAAATCTGACAGTTTCTGAAAAACGAAGAAAGTGCAGCACCATGTGTGAACACGACTGCCCAGTGGGAATGCAGGCTCTATTTTGTGTGCTTCATTCCTTTGAAACAGAAAGGGAGGACCACAAAGGGGTGAGGAAGCAGGAGCCACTGGGTTCAGGAAACAGACCCTGCCTGCAAGGAGCGCCAGAGGAGCCTGGAGGCAGGTACTTGTCAAAGCAGTAAAGGATATGGCAGGCAGGGAGGGGACCCCATAGGGCCCCACCTTGTCCTGTTTGTTATGTGTCTCTCTTCTGCATGCAGAGAGGAATCTATGTCCACAATGCAATCACTTCACCCTCCTCTCTTGACCCACACTGTCCTGGGCAGAAGGTATCAGGAGAGCTGCACAGAGAAAATAAGACCAAGTACAGAGACATGGGCAGACACAGAACACACAGGGCAGCCTGTGTGATGATTTTTTGTTGTTGTTTGGTTTTTGTTTTGCTTTTTAAGACAGGGTTTCTCTGTATAGCCCTGGCTGTCCTGCAACTCACTCTGTAGACCAGGTTGACCTCAAACTCTGAGATCTGTCTGCCTCTGCCTCCTGAGTGCTGGGATTAAAGGTGTGTGCCACCATCACCCAACCTCGATAATGATTTTGCAGGAGTTACCTGTTAAGACTCAAACAACTGGAAATATGCTGGACTTTATAAACAAATCTGTTATTAAAATTGGTTTCAGGGCCTGTGAGGTGGATTGGTGGGTAAAGGTGCTTGCCACCAAGCCTGACAACCTGAGTGTTCAGTACCCAGAAAGGAAAAAAAGCCTATTTCTGCACAGTGTCTTCTGACTTCCACACACACGGTTATCTGTTTGCCTTCCCTAGCATCCACACACACAAGTAAATAAATAAATACCAAAAAGGGGGTTAAAAAATAAGAATAAAAGGAGTTTTATTCATTTCCTTTCTCTTCCTTATTTTTCATTTTTGTTATTTATTTTGATAGTTTTTTGAGGCAGAATGTTTCTATGCAGGTGGACTGACCTGCTATTCCCTATGCGACCCAGGCGGGCCTGGAATACCTAGTAAGCCTCTTATAATGCTTTTTTCCTCCTTTGGCCATCAGGAAGTTGAACGTGTAGTGTGGTACTTCATTTCTCAGGGAGCTGCTGTAGTCAGAGCTCACAAAAGCTATTCTGTACCCTCTGCTTCCTCTCCTCCCTAAAGACCTTCCTAGGCTATCTGGGCCATTCCTGGGACTGTCGCAGCCTGACTCCATTTGCTCAACAGTCTAAATCAATCTCTCTCTCTCTCTCTCTCTCTCTCTCTCTCTCTCTCTCTCTCTCTCTCTCTCACACACACACACACACACACACACACACACACACACACACACACGTATGCACGCACGCACGAACGCACGCACACATGCACAAACTTGGCTTCTGTGGGAAACCCCGAAGTCAAAGCTTTGACCCTGACATGGCCCAGAGAGTGGGAGAACTAAAAACATAGAAACATCAACGATGTCCCCAAACCGCTGCCTTGTTGGACTCATTCCATCATGCAGTCCACAAAGCTCAGCTTTCACCATTTACTCAGAAGTAGCTTTTCTGGTTTTGCATATCGTCCCCGTGGCTCTAACCCTGCTGCCTGCTGCTCTCTTATACAGCGCAGCTTTCTTACTTCCTTGTCTGACACAGCCTTTAGCAGGAGAGTCCTTGCTGAGGTTACACATCCTGCACTCCAAGCCAGCCCTTGCCCTGGCCTAGGGCTTCCAATTAGGGCAGGCTCAGAAGAGAGCAATATAGAAGACTGGGAAAGGACAGCCATTATCAAAAACCACTACACAGAGTCTGCCTGAGACAGAAGTGGCGCGCATGCGCATGTGGAGAAAGGGGTGGTCCATGATTTCTGGTGTCTTCCTATAGCCCTCCATCTTATTTTTAAGAAAGGGTTTCTCACCAAACTCAGACTTCAGAGGATTGGCTGATTGGCTGGCCAAACAGCCCTGGGCATCTGCCTATCAACACACCTGGAGCACTGAACTCACCGTATAGTCCTCGCTTTTTACATGGGTGCTGGGGGCCAGCACCCAGGAGCTGCTTATGCGGCAAGCATTTTAGACACTGAGCCTTCTCCACAGTCTCTGCATGGATTTCTGAAGAATAATTTTTAGCTTAAAAGGCCAAATAAAATAGATTATTGGTCAGTGTTATGGTCTGAAGGGATTCCTCATAGGGGCAGCTCGAAGCCACCAAGATGAATCCTCTCCTTAAGTCTCTGGAGATCATTTGGCATCACAGTTTGGGGCGTTCATACAGGACGTTGCGGGGGGCACTTCTGGCATCTAACAGAAGTCAGGAATGCTGATAAACATGCCGCAATGTACAGAAAGCCGCTGCCTACTGTCCCCACCCCCAAAATGCATAATTTTAAAGCTTTAAATATCATCGAGTGCCCAGTTTGAGAAACTCTGACCAAGAATACCGAAGAGATCGGCATGCCCCCACTTCCCAAAGCCAAGCCGGAGCTTGCTGTAATCTCTGGCATCAAGGAGGATCCATGCTCCCTCAACACCAGGTTCCAACAAACAGACCTGGGAGTGGATCCAGGAAAACCTGAAGGATGAGGGCAGGAACAACCAGGAGAAGGAAAACAGTACCAACATGATTAAATAAATTAGCCCAGCTAATTACTGAGTGTCTAACTTAGCACCTGGAGCAACAGCTGGGGGTGTACAGAATTGAACAAACATCATCCCCAGCTCGAGCAGGCTTGGGGTGTACTGTCCTGTTCCTCACTACCTTCCCCCAGCATAAAGCGTGGCTGACAGACAGACTAAGCAATAGAGTCTTGGTGCAGAGTGTCTGCCACCTGGAGGTGGGTTCCCTATAGGAGGCGCCTCTGCACATCTGTAGCCCTCAAAGAGAGGGCTTCTCAGGGCAAACCTTCCTCTCCAGCTGACGGCTCAGCTTCCCAAGTGCTGCCTTCTGAAGCTCACAGTCTTCTGCTCCTCATGTGCTTACGAAATACCCAGGGAATGCTATTGTCCCGTGCCCTTAGACAGCTTAATCAGCTTCTCTCCTCAGCTCCTCAGGGCTCAGCCACGCTTCCTCCATTTCCCAATCCTAGCCCATCTACTCTCTATTTTACAAGGTATTCCCACGAAGACCCACAGCCCTGTACCTTAACACTCTGACGTCCCTCCCAAAGCTGCCACCATAAAGTCTAACTAGAAGCTGTCTGAGCTGGCAGTGTCGCCAAGCCACTTGGTTGATTTCATGCAACAGCAGGGCAGTTGTCAGGCTGACTACAGGCATCATGCTGCCCATGCCCCAGCAACTTAAATGAAGTGCACGCCAGTCACATGGCTATAGAGGAGGAGCACGGTAACCCCTCTCACTTCAAGTTTGATTTTCAAACTGTTATTTAAGTGATTCTCTGAGAATCCCATCTTGCTAGGTTAAATGGCAGCACTTGAATGACCCCAGAACCTGTGGGCGTGTCCTTTATTTAAAAGAAGACCCTTTGGAAGTGAAATTCAGAGTCTCCAGGTGCAAATCTGCATGTTCTACATACTGGAGTTTTAGCAGCAAATAAGACAAACGCACCTTTTCATGTGTTCAAGTGGGAGACAAGGCTAATTCTTAGTATACAAATAAATTCGGAGTTTGGGAAGAGTGAGGAAAGAATATCAACCTTCTCCTAGTCAACTTGTTGCCATATACATATCCATAAAAATATGGTGCCCAGATTTGTGTTGTTGATTCATTGACATATATATATATATATACATATATATATATATATATGTGTGTGTGTGTGTGTGTGTGTGTGTGTGTGCATATATCTCCATTCTTCTCAAGTGTTGCATCTCAGAACTCCCATAACAACCCCATGAAAATGTCTGTCCTCAATTCCCTGTATACTCCCTTAGATCTATAGCCCGCTTTTTCTTTCCCTCTATATCCTCACTCTTCCCAAACTCCATATTTATTTGTAAACTAAAAGTTAGCCTTGTCTCCCACTTGAACATATGAAGAGGTACACTCTTCTTATTTCTTGTTAAGACTCCAGTACAGAAACTATGCAGCACAGATTGGTTCTTAAGACTATTTGAGGAGACAAAATTTTTAGTTCCTATGTTCAAAACCAGAGAAAGTCAAGAATATTATAATCTCATTCTTGAGTGGATTTTTTTTTTTTTTGTAAGTAAAATCTCCCTGAGCTAGTGAGGACTTTGACACACTTATTCTGGTGACCTTGTAAGTTAGGGTTTGTCTTTGGGGGAATATGGGAATTTTTCTCCATAGGGAAATCCCTACACTCCCCATAGATAAATAAAATAATTGCCTAAAATGTCCCTAAATTTCTAACAAGTGTTTTTTTTTTTTATCATAGTGTTTTATATCTCCCATCGCTAGCACTTTCTTCATGGAAATTCAGACTGGGGTACACAGTAGGTGAAGAGCCAGGGTAGCAATGGTGCCTTGAAAGGCAGAAGCCGTAGAGATGAGCATATGAATGTTGTTACCCTGGGAAGACATGTGGGTGAGTGACTAGCACTGAGGCTTGGAATGTTCCTGCATTGTCAAATCTAGTAGGACCTCCTTTGTAGGGACTTTTTAGGGACTCTAGGCTAGTGTGCCTTGCACACAGTAGGACTGCATTCCCCTACTTAATACCGTCAACTTGATGCAGACCTAGAATCACCTATAAAAGGGAATCTTAATAGAATTAATACCTTTACCATGTTAGTCTATGAGCATATCTGTACAGGACCATCTCAACTGCCTCAATTGATGCAGGAGAGCAAAGTCTACCATGGGCAGCACCATTCCCTAGGCAGATAGCCCTGAGCTGTATGAGAAAGCTAGCTAAGCAGGAGCCAGCGTTTCTGCTTCAAGTTCCCGATCAAAGTTTCTGCCCTGACTTCCCTTGATGATGGGACCGTGGTCTGGAAGTGTAAGCCACGAAAACCCTTTTCCTTCCCAGGTTGCTTTTGTTACCATGTTTTTTTTTAATCACAGCAACAGAGACCAAACTAGGAAACCATGCACATTGGTCAACGGGCACTGGACTAGAGCAAGCTCTGGACTCTATGAAAGGCAGACATGGAGCCTTCCTCTTCACCTGACCACACTGTACCTTGACCGTGTCATTACAGGGCTCTTTAAGAGTGGCATAATGAGCAGGGGTCTCTAAGTTTTTGATGTCTTGGGTATTCACAGGAAGAATTAATGTGGAGCAACAGACGAATTTGAAGATTTTCATGAAACTCTGTCTCTCTCTAAAGAAAGCCAAAGCTATTATTTGTATTTCAGTCTGCATTCATTCGGAAAGCTACTCAAGATGAGGCTGTTTTTCAAGCCAGTCCCTGAAAATTGCTGAGTCACCGCTGTGTGATTAGAATCCAAAGACCTCGTTTGAATAGGAGACTCTTCCCTCAGAAGAAGAAAAGAACAACTGATCCCTGTCTTTGTGGGTGGGAGGTCCTCTCTAGAGCTGTCAGCACATCTTCTGCTTCCAGGTGAAATGGACCCCACATCACCAGCTCCACCAGCTCCCATCATATTTCCATGGCATTGGTTCGTTACCAGAGTATTGACGAGACAATGAGAAAGGGTGGCAAGTATAGAAACAACCGTGAGAAGAGAGGGAGATCCTCCAGAAGCATCAGATCATTGAACTGTTTTTAGTTGCATACGGGACCGAGTTAATTATTTAGTGAGAGGTGGGAGACAAGCTTGGTGGTGCACACCTTTAATCTCAGCGCTCAAGAGGCAGAGGCAGGTGGATCACTGTGAGTTTGAGGCCAGCCTGGTCTATATGGAGAGTTCCAGGACAGCCAGGAGGACATAAAGAGACCCTGCCTCAAAAAAAGTTTCATAGGAGGGTAAGTATGGGGATTGTGGGATAGTCAGTTACATTAATTTGCTCCCAGAGGGTAGCCATTGTTGAGACAGGATCTGGAAAACCTGGGCAGTTATGGGATCCTCAAGGGAGGTTAAAATGAGTGAGAGTAAGTGTTTAAGAATTAATGCCTTTAGGTGTAGAGATTAAACTAAAGACTCAGAAGGCTCATAGGATGGTGAAGGGGACCACAGCCTGTACCTCAGGTGTCTCAGTTACTTTTCTAGGCTGTAATAAAACACCAGGACAAAGGCAACTTCTAGAAGAAAGAGTTTATTTGGGCTTACGGTTCCAAAGGGATAAGGGTCCATATGGTAGGCAATGGTTGTAGCAGGCAGCAGACATGGCGGCAGAAAACAGCCAAGCGCTCACATCTCAAATCATAAACAGGAAGCAGAGGGAATGAGCTTGGGAAAGGTGTAGGGTTTTGAACCATCAAAGTCCAACCACAGTGACACGCCTCCTCCAACAAAGCCACACCTCCCAATCCTTCTCAAACAGTTTCACCAACTGGGAATCAACCATTCAAATATATGAGCCTGTGGGGCCATTTCTCATTCAAACCACCATATACACCAAGATGCTTGCCATTTTCCCTGTTTATATTGATTGTACTCATGTTTATACTTATTCTGCATAAGCAGTGGCAGGCATCATCACTAAGGCTTTACTGTGAATAAGGTGGTGATCCTCAAATGCTGTACCACACATTCACATTTAAATATGCATGTGCAGACATCCACATACTGATAATCTAACCTAAGATCATGTTTGTTGATATCATTTCAATTATTGTCTTGGTGCTTGAGTGTGTACCTTAATATTCTCATGAAAAAGATAGTTTTAGTGATATAATGAATGACAGAATTAAGAAGCATGCATAAAGCATTGTTTGTACCCAGAGAGATACATTTTGTTGGTAAGAAAAACACTCAAGGATTGTTGTCATCAAAACCAACTGTCTTTGCAAAACTAGCGACCTCTATTGTTTCATGAAATGCCCTCTGTGTGTGTGTGTGTATGTATGTATGTTTGGTTTTTTGAGGTGGGAGTCTCACTATCTATGTAGCCTTGACTGACCTGGAACTCAATCTGTAGACCACGCTAGTTTCAAACTCATAGAGATCCAGCTGCCTCTGCCTCCCATGCCACCACTGCCTGGCTACCAAATGCCATTTTTACCCAAAGAAAATAGATAAACTATGGTGTTCATACTTGGGTGTCTGGGAGATACACTCTCATAATGAGCTAAGAATGCCTGTCAGAAAGAGTGATTTTGACTACTGACATAATTTGCGCTTCAATCAATAATTAGACTATTACACAGATGTGGGTTCATATCCATCATCGTGAGCTTCTCGGCTTTGCTCTACTGACCCATTTTTTGGAGAGCAATGGTCATGTGAAAGAATGGAGGATGGGTTGGCACAGTGAAGTAAAGGCATCTGTGTTTGGAAGACCTGCATAAAGTGGGGAAATAGTTATTTTTCAAATGACCAATAAAAGATGTCTTATAACCCAGCACAAGTATAATATTCACTTAATAGGCAAGGGTGACTGAAAGATTATTAATGTAATGGAATAAGAAAGTTCATAAAAATAGTTTCTAATTCATATTGGGAATAGGCACACAGCTAACTCAGTAGTCTCAACCTAGTGTGCACAAAGCCCTGGATTCCATCCCAAACAGTGCATAAACTGAATGTGGGGGTGCAGTGTGTGCCTACAATCCCCAGAAGAGATCTGAGGTTCAAAGTAATCCATGGCTATATAGCAAGTCTGAGCTTGAGCTATTTGCGATTGTGTCTTTAAAAAAACAAAAAACAAAAACAAACAAACAAACAAAACTACCACATATCTCTCTACAGATATGAGGTAGAAGCCGATAATAGAATCCACCATTTTCTAATAAGCCAGATAACACAGAACATAGCAAAATGTTTTAAACGCTACTCAGCTAACTACTAAATTTTTGTTTCAGAAAATTGTGATATTTCATAAAAATGTTAGTATACGATGGGCTTATTATTTTTGTTTTTTAAATGAATGAATACATAGATCTTAATGTTAGTTCTAATTTCTAATTAAATAAAAATGAACAGGAATTGAAAGGTTTGTTCTGGGGAGGGGGGAGGGTGAGCTGGTGTTTGTCACTTCCATAAGGGAGTAAGCATAAGGGAGCCTCAGCATTTGAGAATCTTGTGGTAGAAGAGTAACAACTTGGGGGGAAACCCACAGAACGTTTCTAAAGTTAAAAGAGACCATAAAAGACATGGGAAATAATGATTTTTCTTTTCTTTAGGTTTTTCTAATTCCAATTCAGACTCTTTGTCCTCAGTGACTCCTGTATCAGATGAGTGCAGAGGAGAGAGATACAGATAGGTAGGAAACACTTTAAATTTTATCTAAAGCCTTTTTCTCCTCAGATTCTGTTAACTCAGCTCTAGATGGTGTCCGGCACACTGTAGCTCGATGCTTATGGTAATTAGTTCACTTAGCATGTGTGCAGTCTCATCATATCACAGGGAGGTTCGCCTGATGGTCAGAGAGCCTCCCGCCAGGCTGGGAGGTGGGTCAGCAGGTAGAGGCTGGCTGTGGAGGGGTGAGAGCCTGAATCTGATCCCCCGGATGCACAGACGAAGTAACACACACCTGTAATGCCAGCGCTCCTAAGAGGTGGGAAGGAGAGTCAGGAGAATATAGAAGTGGAAGTTCACCGCCCGGCTAGCCTGGAGCACGAAAGGACAAATGACAGAGATCCTGCTTCAAGCAAGGTGGAAGGCATAGACTGGCATTCAAAGTTGACCTCTGACCTCCACATGTGTGCTTCTACTCCACACGGGAACACATACATCACACATACACACAAACACACACACCTTTCACTCCCAGACACCTCCTAGCTGAACACAGACACATGCAGTGCAAAGGTGCACATTTGAAACCAATCCTTGGTTGAAGTTTATAATAATCTAGATTCCTAAAATGGAATTAACATCCTTTCGAAAAGCCAAAGAGTTACCAAATTTTGCCAAATAACAACGGCATAAGATCACTTCAATTAACATGTTAATGAAAAGCCACAGAAGCTGGGAAAGTGGTAAAGTGTAGCCTGGGAGTCTGGGAGTGAGGCCTCTCTGCTTCAGAAAGAATATTGAGGAGAACCTCCCACTTATTTACCTTTCTCCAGCAGGGAAAAGAGTCATTAACAGCAGTGCGCCCCGTGTCATTAGAAGATGCTAAGAATATTCTTTAAAAACTTTTAAAGCCTGCTTGGTCTTTGGTCACCTTGCTCTCTCTGGGTGGCCTGAGCGAACTAATTCTGGGATTTCTGTTTCTACAGCCATAAAAAGACGCTAATGAGCATGCCCAGGGGAGCAGTGGGAACCAGAACTCTAAAGACGAAGAAGCCTGGCTCCGAGAAATTTCTGGAATGGGCACCCGAGATTTCAGATGCTCCAGAGACCTCACCTAGCAGCAGCAGGAGGAGACATCCTGCAAACCGTGTCCTCTCCTGCTTGGATGGTCTCCAGGAGCTGTGCAAACCACTGCTGTTGACAGGCAAGTAGCCCCAGTATCCAGCCTTGGGCCCCTTAGTCCTAGTCTCCAGGACCTGGAGGCGATTTCCTGGTCAGACCTGAGGCACACAGACCCCCTTATGAGGTTTTCCATGCCACCTCTCTGGGCAGCTCTGGCAGGCCAGCATGACTCCCTTGGGCTGCATAATTAGCAGGCCTGAGTCCAGGCCTGGTATGCTGTGGTTGCCCCCAGCCCCCTTCTCAGTGGCGCCATTTCTGCCCCACTGTGCACACAACCCGCCCTTCCTCTCCCCTCCCCCATGCCACCTCACCAAGAGAGGGTCCCCACACTCGGCACTTCTGTTCTACTCCAGGCCACCCTCATCCTGACATGTTTCCTCATCTCCTGGCACAGGCAGAGTGGGCCTGCGCGGTGCCGCTGTCACCACCTCAGAGCCAAACTTTGTCTCCCCTCATTTAGAGATCTCCCAAGCTGGGAGTGGGAAGAGAGGTCTAAGGAGCACAAGAAGTCTCTGTCTGTTAATTTCAAGTGGTCTTCTCTCCTCATCAACATCCATCCTTGGAAGGTAAGGTTTAAAGAGGTCATTTAGTCCATGTCCCTACTTTTGAGGCGACTGTCTGCCTCCAGAGGGTTGACACACAGAAACAGCCGTTGCCTACTGGGAACCAAACCCAGAGAAGTTGATACTGTAAGGTGCCACAGGACCCACACAACCAAGCATTCTACGCCTGTCTCCCTAACCCTCTCGGCCACTCCTCTCAGGCCACGCTGACACCTTCCTTTCAGCCAAACCCACACGATGCCTTCTTTGAGCCAGCTTGCCAAGAGCCAGAGACTTCCCCACACCAGTTGCTGGGATTTCCATTTTAAGGACTAGGCGTGAGGCGAACACTCCCTTTGTGCACCTTCAGCTTCAGCTAGGGGAAGGATTTTTTTTTCTCCTCCAGCATAATAAAAAAGTTCTATGACTTTAATTAAATGCACTTATTAAAAAAGGGTGAAATATTTGGAGCGGCTGTTTCTGTGCTGGAGGCATACTGATTTTCCAGCATGCTGGAGAGCGTCTGCATCCGCCTGCTCTAGGCCATTTTTAATGCACAAATAAATCCGCACCTGACGTGCTGACAGGTTATTATACAGTGTGGCAGCCAACAAAAGTAAACACAGGGGCAAGTCTTAACCTCTTGCAGGCCCATCGCTTTCTCCATTGGGCCCAGCTCAGGTATACATACGGGACCATCGCTGGCAAAGCCTTTTCTTACACTTGGGCATCCTCCTGTCCTGGATCCTGTGCCTGGAAATAGGAGGCTATGATTCCACCAGGCAGTCTGTGGGGTAGACTGAGGAAGTCTGTGGGGTAGACTGAGGAAGAGAACACAGAGGAAGATGGACAGCACATGGTGTTCCTAGGTCCCCTGCCTCCTGTCCTGTTTCTAACTACAGCCAACGATCTGCAAGTTCTCACACTGCAGATCATCACAATCTGCCAGCAGAGTCCTTAACCGGATCTCTAACCCCAAAGCTGCCTCTGCAGATGAGAGACTGACCGGGTAGTTCTCCTAGCTCTGGCTGATACGAAAGAGGCAGGACAGCCACCAGGGAACTGATGAGGAAATGAACAGTTTCAATACTCTAGACCCTACACGGCAGAAATACAGCTAGTGTAAGTTGAAGGGATTTATTGACATGGAGGGCAGACTACTTTTCTCCCACTACTCAGATGGGTTATCAGTGTAGTGCCCCTAGGAATACACACACTGCAATAGTCAAGGATTCAGGCTGGACTTGACTCGCTATGGTCCCATGGAGTCCACTTATGCCATTGTCCCATCTTTTTGCTGCTTAAGACCTAGATTTCCTCATCTGTATAATGTCTTCAGCTGAGGTGGGGTAAATGAAGGGCAAGATAGAGTTGTGTTCCCCGTAGCCTGTCAACCATCACCCTATCACACTGCAGCAAAGATCAAACCATGATATATATATACAGATAATAAGAGCTATTGTTATCATAATGGATGAGTTATTTATGACAGCGTGTGCACGGTGGTGCTAAGTGCTTTAATACATTATCTCATTTTATCACTGAATTCTCTGGGGAGCAGATCATCAGGAGAAAGAGGAGAAGGAGGAGGAGAAGGAGAAGAAAATGAGATGGAAGAGGAGGAGGAGAAAAAGGAGAAGGAGGAGGATAAGAGGAAATGGAGGAGGAGATAGAAGAGGAGAAGGGAAGATGAGAGAAGTAAACGGAGGAAGAGAAGGAAGAGAAGAAGGAGGAGAGAAGGAGAAGACGAAGGAGGAAGAAAAGGAGAGGAGGAGGAGAAAGGAGAAGAGGAACAGAAGGAAATGGAGGAGGAGAAGGAGGTGGAAAAGGAGGAGGAGAAGGAGAGAAGGAGGAGGAGATGGAGGAGGAGAAGAAGGAGTAAGAGGAGGAGGAGGAGAGAAGGAGAAGATGGAGAAAGAGGAAGAGATAGAGGAAGAGGAGATGGAAGAGGAGAGGGAGGAGGAGGGGGAGGAGGAAGAGGAAAAGGAAGAGAAGAGAAGGAGATGGAGGAGGAGACGGAGAAGGAGGAGAAGGAAGAGAAGGAGGGGCAACATCACCCTTGACTAAACTGAACCATATTGTTTCAAATATAAAGGAGATCAATTATAAAGACTGGAAAAATTATTTTTCTACTATGAATAAATTAAGAACACATACATTGATGTTTAAAACCAAGAAAAAATATTTGGTACAACGAAATGTAACCAAGTAAACACAGAAATTCCTGTAATAGAAATACAGAGTCACCCTGCTTGACATTTGCCAAGCTGACCATGTGACCCTGGGCCCTGGGCCTAGAATCTGAGAGAGAATGTTGTTGTTACACATTTCAGATCACAGGCTTCTCTCTCATTCTCACCTCTTCATGATGGTCAGGTCGAATTCACCGTTATGAGTAACAGTGTGTGTACATGTTTGTGTGCGTGTACATATTTGTATATGTGTATATGTATGTATGTGTGTGCATACATGCATGTGTATGCACAGGTATTCAGGGTCCAAAAGTGTCAGATGTCTTCTTCAATTGTTTTCTACCTTAATTTTTAAGACAGGGTCTTTCCTTGAACCCAGGAACATGAATTTGAAGGAGTGGCTAGCCAGCAAGGCACAGAGATCCTCCTATCTTTGCCTCCCAGTGATGGGGTTCCAGGGAAGCCCCACCCCACCAGGACTTGCATTTTATGTAGGTGGTGGGACTCTAAACCCAGGTTCCCATGCTTGCGTGGTAAACACTGTACTGATGGAACCAATTTCTCAGCCCATGAATTTTCTCTTCTTTACTGGTTGTGAATGTTTAACTTGCAACAAAGAGAATACATTTAGCCATAAGATTTTCTACTGGGAGGCTAGAGAATAGTTAGCCACTACCAAACAAATGATGTTTCTTGTGGATATCTGCTAATCACATGAAATTTAGGGAATGTCTTAGTTCCTGAAACAGAGCTGACTCCATTAATGGGTATGAAAACTCAAAGACTTTCTAGTCTCAGACTCCCTTGCAGCTGGAACAGAGTATCAGTTACAAATTCTCCCAGATAGCCATGACTATGCCCAACTTTGAGCCTAAAGCAGTAACACAGAGCAGAAGAAACCTGAGACAGCCACTCTGGTTAGTGTGGGCTAGCAGCAGACTTCTCATTTGATGTTACTACAAAAATCACAGTTAAGCATTTCAGCTTACATAATAACATTAGTAGTGGCAGGGGCTGTGATCTGACTGGAGAGGATCTTGCACAGGTTCCTATACCCAGGTTCAGTCAGGCAGGTTGAGCTAGCCATGTCCAACAACAATATCATCATCTGACCAATTGTGCAGTATCAGGGGATGCATCTCCTTTTCTTACTCTCCCAGAAATGTTGCGCTGCACCACCTGACTTCTATAACTTCACTACTTTTGGCTTAACTAGCCATAAGTGGTTTCTGTTGTGCATACACACACACACACACACACACACACACACACACACGTCTTAGTGAGGGTTTCTATTCCTGTACAAACATCATGACCAAGAAGCAAGTTGGGGAGGAAAGGGTTTATTCAGCTTACACTTCCACATTGCTGTTCATCACCAAAGGAAGTCAGGACTGGAACTCACACAGGGCAGGAAGCAGGAGCTGATGCAGAGGCCATGGAGGGATGCTACTTAACTGGCTTGCTTCCCCTGGCTTGCTCAGCTTGTTTTCTTATAGAATCCAAGACTACCAGCCCAGGGATGGCACCACCACAATGGGTCCTCCCACCCTGGACCGCTAATTGAGAAAATGCCTTATAGCTGGATCTCATGGAGGCATTTCCTCAACTGAAGCTCCTTTCTCTGTGATAACTCCAGCTTGTGTCAAGTTAACAGGCAAAACCAGCCAGTACAATATATATGTGTGTATATGTCTGTATATATGTACACATACACACACACACACACACACACACATACTCACTGCCATTACCACCTACAAACACAAGCAATACTCAGTTTTGACATCATAGATCAGCTTTGCCAGTTCTGAAATGTACACAAGTGTGGTAACACAGGTTCGTCTGGCCTAGCAGTTTCTCTGTTTACCTGTCAGTTGGTGCGATATTACCCTCAGAAAATTCATCTGTTGGAGTTGCATGCAACTGTAACATCTTTCATTTTGTTGCTATATGATATTTTTTCGGTGACTAAGTGTAGAACAGTTAATTGTCTTTATTCATTCTGCTATCAATGGCAGTTTTCAGTTGGGGCTACTACAGAAAGTGCTAGAATGCCTATGAGCATCCTAGAGTATGTGTTTCAGTGAAATGTGAATCTGCAAAGTGTGTGTGTGTGTGTGTGTGTATGTGTGTGTTCATGTTAGTGCATGTGTATGTATAAGTGTGTGCATGTGCCAGAGGTCAACCTAGGTACTTCTCCTCAGCAGCCTCCCATCTTGTTGGCTAAGACAGGCCTCTCATTGGCCAAGATCTTAGTAATTAGGGCAGGCTAACTGGCCAATAAGCCCTAGAGATCCATGTGTCCCCAGCTCCTCAGTGCTGGGACAACAAGTGCGCCAGACTGGTCTTTTGTTGTTCTTTGCTTGCTTTTGTGTCTTTTGTTAAAGTTTTTGACTTGGGTTCTGTGATTGAACTGAGGTCCTCATGCTTAGAAGGCAAGCACCTTACTGACTTCGCCATCTTCCTTTCCAGGTTTGTGCTAGGCGTTTCCTGGTATTTATATAAGCAACTTCAGCAGCTCAGCCAAACTTTGCATAGCCCAGCATCCCATGAGAGTGGAGAAACCAATTCAGAGGGTCAAAGGCACCAACGTCAGAAGACACAGCAAAGCGTTTTCCAACGAGACCATGTCCATTAGAAGAAATTCTTAACTGAACATCCAGGTGTGGGATATCAGCCACAAAAATGAAAGGCAAATAGGGTGGGCAAACCTTCCCTCTCTTCTAAATCAGTTTCCTTTCAAATGTGTTAAGAGGATCCAGGTATTTGGCATTTTGCAACCAGTTTGGCCTGGGCTAAATGATGGCTGATGGGTCATTTAGAAAGTCAAGGGCACAGCTGGAATAAGACTTCAGAACTCTTGACCTCCAGCAGCAGAGACTTACATTCTGTCCCAGAAACAATGGCCACAGGTAAACAACAGTTATGCACCCCTGCCTTAGCCCACATGCCACACTCAATGCCTGTGAGAAAGAATGGCTTACACTGAGGTCTGGATCATGGTCCTCAATGCTTAGGGGACAGAACTCAGTGAAATCAGACTAGCAGGGCCAGCATGGGAAGCAGGGCTGGGGAGGAGGGAGGAGTAAAGCACACCCGAGTGTCCTGACTTAAGGAGACAGTTACTTTTCAGTCCTGCTGATTTTTGCCATATGGAGAAAGAGAAACTCATTGCTGCCAGATTTTCTGACTTTTCAGGAGAAGCCGAGAAACTAAACTTTTAATGATCTATTGCAAAATGTAATATTGCTGGCTGACTTCAGGAGGTGAGACACTGGGGCGTCTGTCCCTGGAGACATCCGTGCTCACAACTGAGCATTTCTTCCTCCCTGCCCCCAATCCTAGCATCTCCCCTTCCATTAACCCCTGTGCTTAAGATCTTTTCTTTAAAAAAAGAAAAGTCTTCTAATAAACTCAAACTCTATTTCAAAATAGAAAGAAAGAAACAATGAAAGAAGGAAAGAAAGGAAGGAAGGACTGGTTAACCACTGCTCACCTAGGAAGCCCTAGGATTTTAGATTTACAAAAGAGGTCTTTTACTTAGCACACAGCATCCATAAATGCAAATGAAGGATTCTCAGCTCCAAACAGCAAGAGTCCAGCCTCTAGCTCCCTTCTCCTCCTCACACGAGTAAACGCCTCCCACACCTACAGCCGTTACTGCAACCCTGACAAAGCCATCATCAAACACAAGAGTCATAGGTACCTCCAGCCTGAAGGAAACCAAATCTTTGTGTTTTTTTTTCTTTATGTCTGGCAATTATGTGTCCTGTAATTATTATAAGTCACAGGCTTGGCCCCCAGCCTTACTCACACACAGAATGGTGGACTCCCTTCACTTGGAGCAACCAGGAAACTAGTAGACAACTTAGACACTAAAGAAGGTATGGATGATTTTTCTTTGACACAGTAGACATAGTTTCGAGTCAGCCAACTGTCCATGCTTGAGTTCTCAAGCGGCATGCTAGGCTGAGCTGGCTGCCACCGCATGGGATGGGGTGGGCCTCTCTTCTCTACTGTTCTCTAACTACCTAGCTTGAACAGCATCTCCCTGCACATTTTTTGTTCTCTTCACTTTGATATGCATGCACACACACACACACACACACACACACACGCACGCATGCATGCAACAGCTCAGACGGTTAGCCAGTCAGAACAACCCAGCAGCAAATATGCATGGGAATGGAGCTGCACTTGCTGTCTCTTGGCTTTGCCACCCACTGGTGAGTTTCTAGATGACTGTCCGGCATACCTGATGTCTGGATACCTTTGTGGTAAAAATCCTGTAGTGCCTGAAACAGGTATATACGACCTCATGGGTACAGTCAGAAAAGCAGCAGGCAGACACACTTCTGTTCCTGCTACACTCAGTAGACAGGCAGAGGCAGATGTTCCACCAGACAGGAAACCAGAGCATGGAAAGGTAATAAGGTCACTGGGGCAAAGGGCAGATGAAAGGTAAGAGAGAAGAGAACCAAAGCTCTGAAACTCAGGGGACCTCTGTCACCCACAGGGGCAGCTTGTCCCCGACATGGGTGACTATAACAAACATTTGATAAATTAATAACCCACAAGCTCAATAAACATTAGCTATGTACCAGACACCTAAGGTCATGGATTCCTGTGTTCTTTCAACAGTCTCGTAAGGTTCAGTGAAGAATCTTGGAAGATGAAGGAACTTCCCAAGAGGTTACTGAGCTCACCTCAAAGGGCTTTAGTGAGATTGTGGGGACAGGCAGTGACATGGTGAGTTGTGAGGGATTACAGGACATGGCTAACACAGACGCTCAGTAGCTGGGCCAGGCTGAACTTCTACCAGCCAAAGTCAACAGCACCCCAGGGTCTCACCAGGACCTGCACCCCAGAAAGTCTGCCTCTAGAGGCCCTGTCATCTTAAACCTCAAAGCCAGTAACAGTGCTGAGTGAACTGCTTCCTGGTCAACCTCTTGGCAGGGACTGGAATATGGCTTGGTGGGTCAGCATTCAACTAGATGGCCAATGCCCTGTGAGTTCCAACTCTGGGGCTACGAGAAAAAGTAATGTCATCATGTAGAGAACAGATCTGTATCTCAAGCATAATCTAGTCCCTCCTCAGTAGAGCAGTAAACATTTAAGATATAACCCCATGGGTGAAATATCAGACTTGGTTTGTAGGGAAGTACTTAGAAAGAGAGAGAGAGAGAGAGAGAGAGAGAGAGAGAGAGAGA
>NW_021621692.1:5853762-5858135 GCF_004785775.1 Grammomys surdaster
TGAGAGAGAGAGAGAGAGAGAGAGAGAGAGAGAGAGAGAGAATATAAATCCAACTAAGCTAAGCCTCAAGTGTCTAATAAAAGATCGTATGAGGTCAAAGAGATGTGTACCAGGGACGTCATCATGACATGCTTCCAAAGGAGGCTCTGAGGAGGAGTCAAGGGTTCAAAAGTGGAACTGAGTCTCATCTGCAGGAAAGAAAGAAAGATAAACGGACACGAGAACCAAATGCACAGAGAGAGGCAAGGGAGAAAAGCAAACTGCAGAGGTACTGAGGCCACCCTGGAGATAGAGCCAGACCTCACAAAGACAAGGAGAGGCTAAGGCGGGCTTCCATCCACCAGTGGTTCTCAACTTATGGGCCACGACCCCATTAGGGCAACCACATATCAGATATCCTACATATCAGCTATTTAATTACGATATATAACAATAACAAAATTACAGTCCCAAAGTAACAACAAAAAGAATTGTATGGTTGCGCGTCACCACAACATGAGGAACTGTATTAAAGAGGCACAGCACTAGGAAGGTTGAGAACCGTTGCTCTAGACACAGGAAGTCCATCTCTCTGCCTTGGACTTAGCAGGAATCCCTGGGCACTGAGTACAGAGAAGATGGAAGTGGTGGTTTCGAGAACCAACAGACCACAGGAGGGTAGGTGCAGCGAGCAGTCAGTGATTAGTTACCTCAATAAGCCAGACATGAGTAAGAACCTCCATGAGGTAGAGGCAGCGGAAACAGCCTCCAAGCCCTGCCAACTCCTCCTCAATACCCTTTCTTGTGCTGGATTGGATGAGGTGCCACGGTAAGAGGCAGAGGAAGGAAGGAGGGTTGAATCTTGCTTTTCATGACAGGCTGATAATCAAATGTGTGATGGCACCACAAGTGAAGATGGGGACTGTAGTCACGTGTGACAGAAGAGACCGAGCGAGGGCTGGAGAGACGGCTCAGCCGTTAAACCCTAGACTTCACAACCAAACATACAAGAAATGAAGGGAAGACAGAAGTGAATGTAGAAGTCAGAGCTGTGGTCTAAAAACAACCTCATCACAAAGGGGAATCCTCCTGCTTCAGCCAAGTGTCGGGAGGTGAAGCCCATACACTTATTGCAACCATCTCCTACAGTCGTGGCTCCTGGCGACAGTCTGAGGCGGAAGTGTGGTGGAGGTCTATAAGCTATGTAATAAGTCAAGCTATCCTACTCCAGGGAAGTACACAGAGAGACCCCATACAGAAAGAGTAGCCTTGAAATGATAGGGAGAGGAAAAGGCCCCAGATTCCAACAGCCCTATAAATCCTGGTCACCAACCAACTCTCCCCAGAGTCTGAATAATCATTGGCCAGTGCAGAAGTACCACCTGCTTGATCTAGTTCAGAATCCTGAACAAACTAAACAGCAGTTGATGTAAACTCCTAAGTCTCAAGGCTGCTTGTTATGCAGCAATTAGTAACTGATAACACTCCCATAAGGCTACTGATTGTGCCTCAGACTCCTTTTGATCTACGTCCATCTCCTGAAGGCAGAGCTCTGTGAACAAGCAGGTGTGTGTCTCTTCCTTGAGAAGACGTTGACAACCGCCACATACAACCTAAGGGTATCTGTGCTTGGCACCTAGCTGACAGCTGAGTAAAGAGCCATCAGGATGCTTGGTGAACAACTTGATATTGATGGACCCCAGACAGGTCCATCCAAGCTCATCAATTCCTGCAGACAATCCCAAGGACTCTCAAGCCTCTACATTTGAAGATGTTCTTATAAATCTGACCAGAATTCCCAAGGCCCCTGAGGTTCATTTCCTCCCTTCCAGTGTGGATGGATAACATCTGGTTACCCCTTTAACATCTGGAATGAGGCACCTTCCTCAGCATCCGTCTTCCCATCCAGGAAGAAGGGCTCCGAGGTGGCTGCCACACACTTGACTTTTCAAGATCTTCTAGAGAGGCTCTCCTTTTGCTTCACAAGAATCTCTTGAGGGATCCTGGACAGAACACAGACCCTGAGATGCCATGGGGCCAGAGTCTGCACTGTAACAAGCTCTCAAATGTGAAAAGCTCCTTCCTTCATTTGACAGATGAGGGAGTGGGTACGACTAGAGGAAGATTTTACCACTCACATTTGAGCCTTGGACCAGAGAGGGTCCACTAACATGTGAGCCTGCACACAGAACGGCAGGTCCTACTGGACTTCAAAAGCCTAAGGCTTCTGGTCTGGGAACTATGATTAAATCACCCAGGGAGCATGTGAAAATGCAGTCCCTAGGCCTCCCTGCTGGATAGAGACCATTGCAGCGGCTTCAGTTGGCGTGGATCTATGGGAAACTTGTTCAGAGCCCTCTGTGGACGATTCTGACATGTGGCTGGATTGGGGATTATACATTCAGAATACATAGCCGGTAGCACCCCTGATGGGAAGATTCAAAAAGAAAGGGAAAAAAACAAACCTAGTTAGACAGTATTTAAGGGAGCAAGGGACTATGTTTCCTGAACTATCCATGATGAAAATTTCATCACCGTCCTCCCTAATAAATGTTAGTATTATTCTCATTTCATGGAGCAAGAAACTGAGGCAGGGGACAACTAAATAGCTTGTTAAAAGTCACACTCCTAGTGAGGTGCTGAACTAAGTCAGAATGCAGTTAGTTTAGCTCCAGAGCCCATGTTGTACTGGGTTCTAGATCTAAAGTGAAGTTTCCCAATGCCTTAGGCCATACTGAGTGCTTCACCAAGAGAGCAACACCCTCAAGCACAAACCATGTGACACCAGACTACTGCTCCCAGGGTGGGTAGCAGGGGACAGTATTGACAGTATGCCCTGAATTGACTCATGGAAACACTCAGTTAGGAGGGTCATGCATTTCCTCATATTTCTGAACGCACGTACAGGACCTCTCTGTCCAAATGCATCTCTTAAGGCACAGCGAGGGGGTCAGGAAACTAACTCCCTCTGTAAAATGCGGGCTCAGCGCTGAGGGTCTCAGTCACCAATCCACTTTAGCAACAGCCAAGGGAGAATCTTGTGAGCTGGAGGACTGGCATTTCAAGCAAGCTCCCCCAGGGATGCAATGCTCCAGCCTGCTGGCATAGCATATCGTTGGCTGGCTCTGCCCTCCTTCACCTCCCCAGACCAGCTCAGCATCCCCTGGAGAACAGTCCTGTGTAAACTTCTGCTTGCCTTCCCCACCCTGGCTAAATTCCACATATTGCCAATTCCAGCCTAGGACCTCTGGGACCCCAGATCCCGATAGCTACAGGAAAGAACTCAGTCTCTGGGTCTGCACCCCAAACTTGTTCAAAGACTTTCCTCTCTCCCCTAAGCATGGGAGTACCCTCATTTGGAAAGACATATCCAAGGTACGGGCAACCCCACTCTCTGGCTGCCCAAGGTTGCTGAGCAGCCCAGCTAGAAGGAGGTGGGCGGGGGGGGGGGGGGGGAAGGGGAAAGAAGGCTACGTCGGAGTGAGGAGACTCGTGAGGTCTTGTGACCGACTGGGCCTCCTGGTGCCGCCGAGGTGGCAGTGCCAATGCACAGTGCTGAGATGCTTGGCCCGTCTCCGGAGCAAACACCCAATCCAAACAGGCCCGAGTGTGTCTCTGAACAGACTGTGTAAATAAGTCGGGGGTGGGGGGAGGGAAAAAAAAACCAACTGGCCACAGATCCCGGTTTCAAACACGTCGAAACAGAATGAGCCCTCTCGCTTGTTCACTCCCTCCTCCTTGCTGGTTTTTTTTTTTTTTTTTTTTTTTTAATTTTCCCTGGTGCCGAAGCCTCTGTGGAGCCAGGCTGGCGGCGTGTTAGAGCCTGCAGCCTACCTGTCCTGCATAGGAATGAAGCCTGCAGGATTTCCACAAGATCCCCTCTCCCTGCAGGCTGGGGACCTCAGCTACCACACTCATGCGTCCAGGAAGCAGAGCAGAAGCTGTTCTCAGAGGCCACTGAGCAGGGACCTCCATGAGGGACAGGGACCAAACTGCATGAGAAGTTGTGCAATGAACCTGGCTTCTTCTAGGCTGGACCCCTCCCCCTCCCCCCGAGAGCCACCCTGACAGCAGGTCCAGGACAGTCACCGTTCCCCCAAGAACGGAGCCAGGGCTGGGAAACACGGCCTCAGAGAACTCATCTTGAGCAACTTGCTCGACAGTGTCTCCAGTTCCACATGTGTGTACAGACAAGGGGGCAACTTGCTTGTGGTTCGCTTCCGGTTTTGCCTCGGGGCAGGGTGGGGTCCATGGTTCTGTGCACGTAAGCCATTCTAGGATTAGGACCATTCACTGCTCCTGCCCCATTAGCACCCCCTCCCCCCTCTTCCTCTTCCTCCTCCTCTTCTTCTTTTTCTTCTTCTTCCTCTCTCTCTCTCTCTCTCTCTCTCTCT
>NW_021621692.1:5858235-5887697 GCF_004785775.1 Grammomys surdaster
TCTCTCTCTCTCTCTCTCTCTCTCTCTCTCTCTCTCTCTGCAAGTTGAAACAATTGAGTTGTCTTTCCCAGCTTTTGCCAGCATCTCTTACTCAACCTTGGATCCAGAGGGTGTTAGAGGGGAAGGCCAGGAGGGGAATCCAGAAAGCTTTCGGCTCCACACCAGGACCAGCTGTTAGAACAGCTCTCAGCTTCTCCAGACCTAAAGGGAAGTGAGGACTGGCTTGGAGAGGCCACAGAAAAGGAACTGAGCATTGCAGGAGGGGGCAGGGCAAACAGCAGGGCGACCTGGCTCCTGTTCCCCAGGCCAGCTCCCTCTTTCTGACTGTCTCCATCACCTAGGTACTCTATAGGCATGGGCAGACCAGATGACCATACACAATTCTTGCTATGAAGAGACCAGAGGGTCAGGCTAGGCATCAAGTCCTCAATTATTGTAATGTTACTGGAAAACACCAGTTAGAAAAACCTGTCTAGAGTGATCCAGTTGGCAGAGTCAGCGCTGATGCCTGGGGTGGAGTCGGTACTTCCTTTCCAAATAGTTTTAAAACAAAACAAACTAAGCTGGAGAGATAGCTCAGTCTATAAACAGCTCAGCATGCTTTGCATATGTAAGTGTATGCACCACAGTTCAATGCCCAGAACACATTAGAAAAGTCATCAAGCACAATGGCAAGCATGTAATCTCAGTACAAGAGGGGTGGGGATGGGCAGACCCGTGTGGACAGCTCCTGAAGAATGACACCCAAGGTGTACACACACACACACATTCACACACACACACACACACACACACAAAAGGCCAACTCTTTGGGGTTTCTTTGGTTTTTTGTTTTAAAGATTTATTTTATTTATATGAATACACTGTCCCTGTCTTTAGACACACCAGAAGAGGGCATCGGATCCCATTACAGATGGTTGTGAGCCACCGTGTAGTTGCTGGGAATTGAACTCAGGACCTCTGGAAGAGTAGTCAGTGCTTTTAACCACTGAGCCATCTCTCCAGCGCAGACATGCACTTTTAAATTAAAACCTTTCACTCGCCTCCACTATACTATGTCCACGGTTGCCAACTTGGAAAGGTCATAAGAGAGAGGAGAACCCACAGAACTCAGTCAAGGTGGCTCAGGAGTTGAGTAAGTAATTGACACCTCGGCCCTAGAAGATCTGTCTCCCCTTCCCCTCCCCCTGTATAAGGCATCATCAGTGCACTTCAGCTAAAAATTACAAGCTCTCTCTCCTGGTGAGGATGATATATTGGGCACAGGATCAAACTCATGCCCATCCTGCACATGGTAATCCATCACTATCCCATTGCACAGACAGAAAGGCTGAGGACAGCAGCAACCTGCCCAGGTCACATGGCTGAAAAGTGACAGCAAGCTGATCCAGAAGCCAACCTACTTTTACCCACATCCTCTCTCTGACACACAGGCCTCCCCGAAGGGCAGACACCAAGCCTTCTTCCAAGTTGCCCTCTGCTCTCCTTGCTTGGCACCAGGTAAGCAACAGATGCCACATGTCAAAGTGTATCCAATACATAACAGCTGGTAGGAGGTGAAAGCCAGCACTGTGCTTTATTCAGACATTTGAAGAGTACCTACTATGTGTCTCTCGCTCCCCTGGTGAAGGAGGAGGAGGGGTCTTGGTCACAAGGCTAAGTCAGGTGAAGGAGACTGAGGAGTCACAGGAAAGCACCATGAAGTCACAGACTTGGAGTGATATACAGAACCAGCCACTGGAAATGCCCTTCTGTGAGGTATCAGCCTCCAAGGAGAGTGGGAAACAGATCCAGAGAGAATGAAATGGCTTGATTTGATTGTTTATTTGTGTAATGGGGGCATCAAGGATATGTGTGAATGTACATGCATGCAGAAGCCAGAAGCCAGCCTCCAGTCTCAGTCCTTAGAAAATGGCTACCTTACTTTTGACCCAAGCTCTCTTACTAGGACCTGAGGCTGGAGGTCTTCTGCTAGGCTGTCTAGCCATTGATCTCCAAGGATGCCCTTGTCTTCGTGTTCCTCAAACTGAGATCAAAAGATACCACATCAACTAGTTCCCTCCCACCCAGCTCTGGGAAAGCTTTCTAAAGTCCAGCTATAGCCAGTCTGATTCAGTGTATCCTTCATGGGATATCTGACCTCCCGAGACAAGGTAGAAATCAGTTATCTTACCCTGTCCACACAGGATCAGACCTAATATGCACAGCACACAGTGCAGACACAAGGAGATACCTCTGCAACACTGGCCAGTGACAGCATCGTGTGTGACCAGGGGTTTTTGCAACTGGTTTTTGTTGGTGGGTATTGAGTGGGTCAGGAGTTTTGCATAGAGGTCTGGTAGTCTGAAGCAGACATAGGACAGTGCTAACATTTAGCAAATCTACTCCTGGTTTACCTACCCAAAGCTCCTGTGACTTCTGTTCAATGATGTTTGTGGTGACTTGATTCAAAACAGCTAAGGCATGAAAACAGCTCAAGTCATAAGACAAAGTATGACTCAGCAGATGCTAGGAGCGACTCTGAGCTATGCAACAATGTAGTGTTTCAAAAGCTTCCTGCAGAGTGAGCGGTGCTACAGAGAAATACAATCTTCTCACTATCTGAGGTAGTCACAGTCTCTCTCTCTCTCTCTCTCTCTCTCTCTCTCTCTCTCTCTCTCTCTCACACACACACACACACACACACACACACACACACACACACACACACGCTCCTGTGGTTGATGTTTACCTCTTTTATCCTGTGTGTTTTCCTCTATGTGTCTGACTGTAATATAACTGAATGTTTTAAATAGGCTTTAAGAGTCTAATAACAGCAATTAATAGTGTAATGGAAAGTTAGAGCAGAGTGTAGTCAAAGTTATTCAAATCTATGAATTATTTATTTCTGAAAACTCCCATTTAACATTTTTAAACTACTACGGGCCAAGGTCCATGAGTGTTAGATGGTAGAGGTAGAGAGGGGCTACCGTACACACAGCTCGGATCCGTTGATATGAAATTCCCTTAGAATAGTACAGTTAACTTAGGCAGGAAAACAAAAAACCCAAAAACAAAAAGTAAGGCCAGCATGAGGGACAGGCCACACAGAAACTCCAAGGCTAGTGGCATCAGCTGTGGCTAGCAGAGATCTGAGGTCTGCTGCTGTACAGCACATAAAGCTTATCTTTAAAAACATCCCCAAGCAACGCTGGGGTTCCAAGCTATGTGGAGGGGATCACAAAGGTTTAAAGTCAATGAGTAGGAATGGACAGAGAGGGAACACCAGGCCCCCCATCAGGATCAGGCTGGGTAAGCAGCAGACTGAGCCAACTGTAGAATTAAAAAGAAAAACACGGTTGTGAAATCGTGTGGTAGGGGTGCAGGATGCAAATGCTTTAGACTTTTCTACATGTTTGTAACTTTATAAAATAGAACACTGGGGACTGGGAGGATGGCTCAGTGGTTAAAGCACTCGACATGCAAGCATAAGGAGGTTCCAGTCCTGAGAACCGATATGCTGTGGTACCCACCTGTATGTAATTCTAGCCTTGGAAGACAGAGATAGGGAACTCCAGAGCAAGCTGACTAGGGAGACTAGCCTTAGCCGTGAGCTCTGGTTAGACTAAAAACCCCAACTTATTGAATGAAGGGGAAGAGACACAGGATGACTCTTACTTTCAACTTTAGGTCTACCACACATGCTCACATGCACACAGAGATACACATACATATGTATATGCATATTACACATAAACACATAAAAATGAGATCAAAAAACAGAAGAGAATGTTGGGGATGGAGGAGATAGGTGAGCATCCAAACAGTCTGTGGGACCAGTGCTGTGGGGAATGTTGTCTACACTGCTTAGACAGCCAGGAGGTTACAGAGGAGGCTGAGGAGAGTGGAGAAATTCACCATGGGGCCCAGGTGAAGGGCAAAGCGAAGCCAAGGGCTCACCATTCACCTTCCCTGACCCGCATCTTCCAGTTCCCAGGGACTAAGCACTCGGGAGACCCTAAAGGGCCTCACACTAAGTAGTGTCTCCATGAGTTAAGTGTAAATGCATCAGAAACAAATGGATTGTGTTTCTCAGCACACAGCCAGGCCTGAAACAGGCAAATCAAGAGGAGAGAGGGGGCAGCGACATCAGAGGTGACAGTGAGCGGGCACTGCTGTTTGACTGCACAAAATCATCTTTTGGAAGACACCTGATTGACTTCCTGATGTCCATCACAGACCATGGGGGCTTCTGGGCCCCCGGTCTTTAATATTCAAATGACTCTGAAAACTATTTCCCCTCCTGGAAAGCAGAGGGATAGGAAACCTTTGAAGCCCGTCAAGCTATTTAATTGTTTCTTCTCTCCAAAGGTAAGTCAGTATATTTTTATCCAGAATTAAATAAACATTTTCCCAAATGGTATGTTCAAAGCCTTTGGGCCTCTGATGTTGGTTTGGGGTTTTGCTTTGTTTTGTGTAGAGTGAGTAAGGATGGTACTTTTTCTTGCCCAGTGTTTCTAAAGTCACTGAACAAAGATGTGAGCAGTGTAATGAACCGCTGTGCTGTTCCAAAGGCGAGCGGGACAGATGGGCTCTGTGTGGCCTGCTTGGGGACAGAACACAGGTGGTCTGGGAGCCACCTGCAAGACATTCTGTTCTCCATGGGAGCACTGGGTTCACCAACCCAAGGTACCAGCTGTGCTGAGGGTGTGAGCACATGGGAATCTCTCTCATCTGATGACAGTGGCTACCTCCTTGGGGACACTCAGCGACTCCTCCTCCAGTCCTCAGAAGTAAGGGGGAACAACTGCCAACTGCCTGTGAGGGCAATGGCTCCTGTACAAAGACCCAGGGGAACAGCCCAACACTTAGGAAGGAATCTCCTCAACTGCCTTAATTCGGAAAATGGTCTACATACGCACAATCCACAAAGATCACTTGGGCATGGGACATGGGACATTGGCAATATAGATACTGAGATAGGTTGACAATGACCCTCAAGTACTCTGCATTTAAGAAACATCCCCCCGAAATTCTTATTAACGGAATCACCAAAAACTAGAAATTCGACAGGGCAAGCAGTTTCAGAAAAACTGTATTGTGGGTAAGACAAGTCCAATGTCAGATTCTGGTAAGGAGAGGGGTCGCCAGCCCTTCCCCTGTGTAGGTTAGCTATGTACCAAACACTAGATTGCCTCATTTAGTTCTGGAAATACTCTTATGAGATCAGGGTCATTAAACACATTTTTACAGATTTTTTTTTTAAAGAAAATAAGCCACAGACAAAAAATGACTGCCCAAGGCCATGCAGCTGGCAAGAGAAGTCTTCAAACCTGATTCATTCCAAAGTCCATATTCTTAATCGCCACAGCCTCTCTGGCCTGCCAGGCGGCACCCAGAAGGGCAGAGTTTTAACTCTAAAGGACCCAGGAAGTCTGATGGAGACAGGTTCTAGTAACTGAAGGACCACATGATTCTATTTCAAATGCCACCTTCTTCCAAAATCGTGCACTTTCTTGACTTTTGTTAACATAATTCTCATTATAAACTAGGAAACCAAGGTCGGCATCCACAATCTTTCCCAAATAGGAATGCTCTTCATTTCTTTCTCTAACTTTTAATTCTTGAATAATTTTAGATTAAAAAGAAAAGATAAAGAGATTATTAAAAACCCCTCTGCCTCTACTCATCTCTTGTCCATGCAAACATTTTACATAATCACAGCACATTTGCCCAAACAAAGAAATTAGCACAAACAGGGGACTAGACAGATGGTTCAGAGGTTAAGCACACTGGCTGCTTTTGCAAACGACAGGGGTTCGGTTCCCAGCTACCTGTGGTGGCTCACAATCACCTGAAAATCCAACTCCAGATTCCTTCTCAGGCATTGCATACATGTGGTGTATAAACATGCATGTAGGCAAGACACAAACATGTATAGAAAATTGATGAATTTTCTAGAAAAATGATGAATTTAAATAGATGAATTTTACAATCAAATTATACTACGGATTTCTTTTTCCTCTCCTTCTTCCTCCTCCTCTCCCTCTCCTTCCTCCTCTCCCTCCTCCTCCCCCTCTTCTTCCTCCTCCTCTCCCTCCTCCTCTCCCTTCTCCTCTCTCTTCTCCTTTCTCTCTTCCTCCTCCTCCTCCTCATTGTAGTACTTTTTTTGCCTTCATTCCTCACTGTTGCATAAATGCAAAATGGACAAACTCTTCCTCAAGTGTGTGCCCGACCCATCACTTATGGTACCACGTGTACATCTTCAAGTTTATATCTTCCCAGTCACTGTATCACTCTCTCCTCCAGAAAGCCTGGACTCATTTGCCTTCTCAGCAGATGATGGTGAAGACAGAGTCACCTTGGATGAGAGCAGTCCCTCTGTTCACTTCTCAAACAGGATCAGCACAAGCTGGAAAGGGTTAATAAACTTCTAGTCTTTTTCCCCATTAACCAGACCGATCAACTCAAACAACTGCCTAGAAACTAAAATTCTGCTCCCATGGACTCAGACTGGTACGTGGTCTCCTCTGGGTCTGACAGACAGATATTCGGGAGTTTGGCATTTCAGTCATGGAATTACCCCCACTGAGTTTAATTTCCTTCTCATCTCTCTGTAGTCTCTATTGAAACTCCCAGGAGGAAAAAGTGTTGAGCCAGCCCGTGTTAACGCATGCGGCAAGAAAGACAACAGTATGTGACAGGCAGTCAAATAACATACATTTTTTTATTTTTTATTTTTTTATTTTTATTTATTACTTTATTTTATTATTTTATTTTTCGTTTTTTTTCGAGACAGAGTTTCTCTGTGTAGCCCTGGCTGTCCTGGAACTCACTCTGTAGACCAGGCTGGCCTCAAATTCAGAAATCTGCCTGCCTCTGCCTCCCAAGTGCTGGGATTAAAGGTGTGTACCACCACTGCCCAGCATACATTTTTTTAATGGCAAAAAAGTGTTGGGTGGGGAGCGGTTATGACAAGGAGAAGGTTAAAGGTCACACTGCTCCTCTGTCAGAAGGTGACTGAGAACCAGCACCTGCCCAGCATACCACTCCCCTACCCCTAAGGAAGGCCTGTTTTATTTTACTCAGAGATCCCTGTTCCATGCAAAACACTTCGTCCCCATGCTTAGAAACACTACCCAAGGCTGTACATTTGGGTGGTTGGAAAAGAGGTGGCTGGGAGGGTTTAGAGCCAGAGTCATGCCTCATGCTGGAGAATTCTTCTGTGCCATCCTGGCTTGCAGAAAGGAAAATAAAAAAAGAGAGAGAAGAAAAAGAGAAAGAAAACAAGCTACTGGGCAGAAGGAACGCTCTCCCATGCCAAGCTCAGCTTGAATTCATACACAACACAACCTCTTCAAGTGGGACTCTGCTCCGAGAGTCTCTAACTGTAACCGATGAAAGCGGCAGGAAGTAGAGAATATTCCAGAAGGAAAACGGCAGCCACGGAGATATTTTCTCCACTCTGGTGTTTGCAATCTTGTCACTCTGGTCGGGGCCACAGCTTCTAGTCAATGGGAGCAGTCTTTGAAATACTGGGTGTCCCTGTCACTCTCTCTACTCTCCAGTCAGAACTATCTCCATAAGCTAGCATTGGTTATCTCCTGGGCCTCTGCAGTCTGCAGTGGTTCCTGGTAGAACCCATTCCAAGTCTAAATGCTGCCTCAAGTCTATCCAAGAGACGACCATGGCCCTTTCCTACAGGGTTCTCTTGTCACCAGAGAGAAGAAGACTTCAGAGGATGGACAACACAGAGAACCTGGTGGCTTTCAGATCATAGAAAGAATGTTCCTAATGTTCTTTCCTGGATCTAGTACCCAGTGTCTGATTTTTAAAATAGGGTTGAATGTGGGGTGCTCAGCTGTAATCCCAACACTCAGGAGGCTGAGGCAGGTGGTCCATGAGGCCAAGGCCACTTTGGACTACATGGAGAGCCCATGTCTCAAAGTACACACACCCACATACACATACACATAGACACAGACACACATACACAAAGCAAACAAACAAACTTCAACAGAAATAATAAGCACATATACTACTCTGGCGACTGAAATGTGATAAAGCATTATGTCTTAAGGGTCCACCAAAAAACACACCGACATGGTAACTGAGAGGTAATTGGTGCGTTGGCTATTTTGATTATAGTAATCATTTCACTATATATGCACATCGTGTGTATGAATACATATCTACGGATATATGTGGATATATATCATATCATCCCATCATGTATAATCCTTGAATGGATTCTATTTTATTTGTCAAGTGTACTTCATTGAAGCTCTAAAAAGAGCAAAAATAAAGACAACACTTTCTCTGGTTGGCTGATGCACAGCTTAGCCCACCATGTCCCTGCAGAGAGAGGTAAAATCCTTAGAAATCAGAACTCCATTGACAATAGTCTTTTTTAGGGTGAAATGGTGCACTTGTCTAAAATGTGTGAGTCTATCTAAAGATGTTGCCACTTACGTGATTCAGTCTTACCAACCGATATTAAAATACAAACAAGACTGGATATGTTCTGAATTTGTGGGGAAGTGGGTCTGCCATGGACAGAATCTAATCAAAGGGCCTCGACTCAAATACAGCTTAGTGTGGTTGGGCAACAGGGACCTCCATGAGTTCAAACCAGACCTCTTCAGGGGTAGTACAGAAGGTGGGAGGGGAGGGGAGAGCCAGCAACTGCAGCAAGCTCCCAAAGTCACTGGCAGTTCAGGATCCAGCAGAGCACCCAGAATTCCACTTAGGATCTTATCACAGGATAAGTAAGTTCCCAACACTCAGGTTCTCAAGCTTTCTATTACAGCAGGTGGGACATTAAAGACTCCAGGGTTGGCTTCAGGACAACTACTGAGATGATGACCTTGGGGAGGAGTCCTTAGGGGTATATTTGTGTGGGCCCCCAAATCAAAGAACAAGCTGAGTAATTTAGAGACAGCCACACTTTTGCCCTTTGAAAGCCACCAACAGACATGTTGTTTTTCAGGGTCTGTTTATCAATGTAAAGTAAATAACTGTGAGAATACTCTCAGTGTTTCTAATCTGGTCTCCTTGGTTCATCTGGTCTACCTGGGGACCCTGATGCAGTACATGTGGCTAGGCATAGGAACATGGCTTCTAGGAAGAAGACCCACCCCTTCCTCTTCTCTCAGGTTCTCTTGCTGCACAGAACTATCGCTAGGCAGCCACATTTCCTGTAGACTAAAGAAGAGAAGGCAAGAGCCCATTTTGAAGTATGAGACCCTTCCAGAGATAAATGCAAGGGTAGGCCAAACCAGTGACATAGGAAAAGAGCCTAACGGTGCTGAAATAGCCAGAAGAGGGAGCATTGTCTAAATCTAAAAGCTACTTTCTAGTCTTCCCTGCCCCTCCCAGAGGATAAGTGGGGTGATTTACTTTCTGGGTTATTCCTATCCACTCTGGAAGTGAGCAGCCAGTGCAGAAGGGTGGGAGAGCCTCTATGCCAGATGATTCTGGAAGCAGCCTGCTCTCACCACCCAGGCCATCCCGGGGCAGATGACAGATGGTATGAGCTGTTGGGAGCTGTGAGGTGCTCAGCTCCTACGCCAGTCTTCTCCAGAAGGGGCTGAACTTGGCTGCCCATGTTCACTGAGTTCCTTTCACGTGGGCACAGTCCAGATGCCATAAAGGTTAGCCATAGTGTGGGCAGGTGTCATTCTCAATAGCTGAAGAGCCTGCTGTCAACCAGACATTTGGGACATAATGTGGACTAACTCCAGTCACCTCCCCAGCATAGTGGTGGGGACCAGTGTTGACTAAGCAAACATAATAAATATAGAAGTCTATCCCTTGGGATGCTCTTTCCAAGGGTTGGCCAACAAATTCAAGACAGCCATGACAGAGCTGGACCCTGCCAAAGAAACTCTTGATCTGCCCTTGACTCTGGATAAGTTAAGCCTCTTTCTCAGCTATAAAGTGGGTCACCAAAGAGAGACACATTTCAGGAATTAGCTAACTGAAAACCCCCAATAACGGCTAGCTTGTGTTAGTAGAAGGAACTTCTGGAAGATGTTGTTAAGGATCAGAATGTCTCTGGACACAGCCTAGAGACCCCACTCATCTTTTCCCCAGCAGCCAGACCTGGGCTTTCCTCATCTCTCAGGAGACTCTGATAGACTTCCAGCTGACTCCAGCCAGAATCTCTGAGCACTGCCGTTATTACAGTCCTGGGTCTCTTTAAGCAGCCACTGCCAGCACTGTGGGGGATTCGTGGTGATTCAGCCCTGGCCCAGTGAGCTGGACACACAATCGCTCAGCCAGGATATGGCTGTGAGCCCACAAGCCGCTGCGAGGAGACAAAGCTGTTCTTGGGCCTTCTAAAGCTCCCCCTGACCCCTGCTGTGTTCGATGGGCAGGCATATTCTATCCAGCCTCTATCCCCAAGGTGGACTAAGGCTGGCTTCACTCTCTTGAGGGTTTGAAGGCAAGACAATTGTTCCAGCAGAGAAATCAGACAACTGACAGAAAAGGAAAGAAAGAAAATCAAGCATGTTTCTATCTCCTTTCACAAAGCTTATCTGTGTGGAGGCTCTGCTCATGTTCTCCTCTTTGGATGGGGAGGAGGGGGCAGCAAAGAGACGTTATCAGACTCATTCAAATGTGCTGCTGGTCCTGGGAGCTCAGGAATACTGCTTTGAGGGCTGCCTGGCCAGTTTCCATCCTGTTTCCAAGCAACCTGACATGCAATCCATCCATCGGAACCTTATCACGGAGTCAGTGAGCCGGAAGGCGCTGAAGAGCTCCCTGCCCGGACTCCCTACACCAAAGCCAGAGGGAAGGCTCCTAGAGAATGAAAAAGAAGGCACAGTCTTTGCCCAGGGCTCACAGTGACCCCAAGAATTAGAGAGTAAGACCAGGGCTGGTGGTGCAGGCCTGGGTTCCCGGATGCTCAGGAGACTGTAGCACAGAGATCAAAAAATCAAAGTCTCTCTGGGCTACAGTGAATTCAAGGCCAACCTGGGAACTTAGTGTGACCCTGTCTCAGAGACTGAAAATGGAAACTGGGCAGTAGCTAACTGAGGAAAGGTTGTTTGGCATGTGATAAGCCCTACATTCAACCTCAGGTATGGAAGAATGAGACAAAAAGCAAGGAGAGAGGGGAGGAAGGAGGGAGGAAGAGAGGAAGGAAGGGAGGGAGGGAGGGGAGGAGGGAGGAAGGGAAGGAGGGGAGAAGAAGAGAAGGAGGGAAGGAGGGAGGGAAGGAGGAAGGGAAGGAGAGAGGGGGAAGGAGGAAAGAGGAAGGGAGGGAGAGAGGGAGAGAACCTACATTTGAGCAGCGCTCAGACCAGGCAGCTCACTCCAGGACCTTGCTCACTTATTCACCGTCTTGTTTCGTGGTGTAGTTCACACAAGGGTCTTGTAAGAATGGGCTCCGGGAAGGAAGAGCAAGCGTGTCAGACCTCCCTTTGCCTCTGTGACCTTTGTATCTGTGACCACCCTTAAAATGCACAGGCAAAGATCTAACAGTGTTCCTTCGGTTTCCCCAAAGCGAGAAGCAAAGGGGTCTTTCATCTGTGTCTGCCTCCAAGGCTCCTTCTCATTCCACTTGAAACCACCACAGCTCAAGACCTGTAGACATCCCATGTGCAGAACACCCTGAGTGCAGTCCTGGCAGTGGCTGCTTTAAGAGTCCCAGGGTTGTAATAATGACAGTGATCAGAGGTTTGGGCTGGAGTCAGCCATGAACTCAGAGTCACAGGAGGAACTAAGACAGAAAAGCCTGCATCAAAAGTCAAATTGCACCAAACACCAACCAAGGATGGCTATTTCTATACATATACCACACAGCCACAAACCTGACTCGAAAAGCAAGTGCACAGGGTCCCCTTTTGTGATGAAAACTGCACACATCTATACTCACAATGCCACAGAGATGCAAAAAAAAAAAAAAAGAAAGAAAGAAAGAAAGAAAGAAAGAAAGAAAGAAAGAAACAGACAGAGTCTTGCTTCAAGGATGTGACACTTGATTTTTAAAACTGAGAAGTAAAAGCTCCCTCCTTTAGGATACAAAAAGTGAGTTCAAAGAACCAAGCAAGGCAATAGCTGACCTCCTCTGGGTCCTTCCCCAGGAAGGTGCCTAACCGAAAAGCCACTGAACACTGGCCAAGAATGGGCGCCACAGCTGGGCAGTGGGCCACGCCCAGAGGGCAGCCCACCCCCTCCCTTCACACCACAGGACACACAGGCCAAGGGCCAATGATCCCCAGGCACAAAACCAAATGAACAAAGAGGTTACACAACTCCGTAATCACATGAAAGCCAAGACGGGACCTGACATCATAAGCCCACCAACGTCTCCCTGGCCTTTCGTATGAGCTCACAGGGTAAATAAACAACCATGATTAATCAGATTATAACTATATAACAATATACAGCATAAACATAATAATAAACTTCACAGAATCATACTTGAGTCCATAAAGTTAGCTTTCTGCCAACATCCAAAGGGGCAAGGGGCAAGGGGTAAGAGGTTCAGGGGGACCTATTAACTCATTCCTACTTTCTGGAACCCATTGCGTGTCACCCAAGATTAACACACATGTGGCCATGGTGTTGCAAGGTCAGTTTGGTGGAACTGGAATGTGAGCGAACGCAGAATGGCTGTGGATTGGGACAATGTCCAAAGACGGGACGGCAAAATAAAAAAAAACGAGGAAGAGGAGAGAAACGGGGACACTCGGTTGCTGATTTGAAGCGAGATTTCTTCTTTGGCCCAGATCTGAGTTGGAAGTCTTTCAGAGTCCTGAAAACCACGACATCCATCTAATTTAAAGACATGCTGAAGTCCTATGAACTTTCTAGAATTTTCCAAAAGCTCAAACATCACAGCAAACATCAACAGGGTAAAAATGGAGGGTGCTATATTGATAATTTCTTGAGTCCAGATTTTGCTAACGATAGTCGGTGATTGTACACATCCAACTCACAGGTACTAGCCCTGGCGACTGGTAGTGAACTCATCCACCATGGCCCCAGAGATGGATCATCCATCCTGTCTTATGGGTGGAGATATCGACGCCACACAGCAAAGTGACAGTAGAGCCACGACTCTAAGCCTCACACCCTAACTTTACACTGGCTCTAAGAGGCTCTTACATGATATGCTCAGTTGTTTCCAAGAGGGAAGCCTCCCACAGTTCTCAGGTTTGGAAACAGAACCTGGGAGGGCAGTAGCTGGGAAGGAAGAAAAGGGAGACCTGGTCACTTCAGCAAAGTAGAAATGACCTTGTTGAACACACAGGGGGACTCAGCCAGTGACGGTGACACCAGGAACTCATGCCAGGAACAAAGAACTCCTGCCAGAAACAAGCTGAGTCACCCACCAGCTCCTACCAGTTGTCACACTGTCCCTTGGAAGACCTGGGCTTTGGAAGGCAAACACGGATGGCAGGACCTTGACGCTATCCTGCTCAGTAAGAGGAACTAAACACGCAGGGCACATGGTGAATGCTGTGCTGCAAATCCATCCATGGGTACAGGTTCACAGAGTGGTGGCTGCTGTGGGTGGGGCAGACTCCCTGGTGAGGATGGGGACAACTGCCTGCTGGGTGTGCCGTTTCCTTTGGAATGGTATGTGTCTATGTCCAAACCCTTCAAAAACGCACCTACCAAGTACTCGCAACTGCTGCATAGCAATTATAGCTTAAGAAAAAGCTATATTGTTGGGCAGTGGTGGCACATGCCTTTAATCCCAGCACTTGGGAGGCAGAGGCAGGCGGATTTCTGAGTTTGAGGCCAGCCTGTACTACACAGAGAAACCCTGTCTCGAAAAACCAAAAAAACTAAACAAAACATAAAAAAAATACTACACTGTGAATGTTCTTATTGCACCTGAATTATACTGTGCAAAACGTTCAAAACTGTTGATTTGATATTATATGCATTTTTGCCACAGCTAAAAAGGAAGCAGCTCTCTCTAAAGAGCCTCTGACCTTTTTCAATCAAGCATGAGATGTAATGAGATGGACGCATTGGAGCCAGGGCTCGGGCTCTGTGACCACTGGGCTCAGAACTGGACGTTCCCCTAAGACCCTCAAGTTTATACAGTCGTGTTTAGAGAGAGGGTGGGGCAGGCGGGAGGGAAGGAAGGAGGGCGCCAGCAGCCAGCTGCTGGCCAGGAGCTAGAAAGGCCTCCTGGGCTCAGGCAGCCCGCACCCTGCAGCCCCCTGGCCTCCGCCCACCTGGCAGGCACCGTGGCTGCTTTCATGAGGCTGGGAGCCCAGTGTCCTTGGTCTGCATTGGAGAGTCAACAACCATTTATCTGGACCAGGCGAACAAGGCGATGTCGGTGGCAGAAAGAACTCTGACAATATTTAATGACTGGGGGTGGGGACACTTTGTAGGTTGGAGGAAGGCTGGAAGGAAAGGAACCAGAGAGGGCGCCGCGCACCCGGCGCCCCGGGCGGGCAGCGGGTGCTTCGGTGTGGGGGTGGGGGTGGGGAAGAGAGATAAAAGGAGCTGTAAAGCAATTTTGGCAGGTTAACAGACAGGTAATATTCCAGCAGTGTTTACTTAACCAGGCTAGCGCTTCATGCAGCGCAGAGGAAGCTGGGGCACGAGAGCCTGGGCAGCCGAAGCCTGCAGGCAAACAAAGATCCAGTCAGAGAAAACCAAATACAGCCAGGCCCATGCTGGCAGCCCTGTGGCCTCTCCTCCGGCTCGGAAGCCACCCGGAGATGCTTCCGGGACACCCATCTGGGAGAGAGCTTCCAGCCTGGTTCTTCCAGGTACCGCCGCCACGTGGAACAGGGTCTGGCTTCTAACTGCCTTGTCAGACCACCAGGGTCACGTGTCCTGTATCCTTCCCACTTCAACACAAACTGCCTCAGCGACTCATCTTAGAAAGCCGGACTTTGAGCCGGGTTTCGTGTCCCAGGCCTGTAATCTCAACACTGGTAGACCAAGGTGGGAGGGCTATATAGTCAAGGGAGAAATCACAGACCCAGTTTGAGGTAGTTAGTGAGACCCAGTTATCTAAAAACAAAACAAAACTCAAAGCAACACAATAGCTAACTAACCAAGTAGATATGGCCCCACCAGGGTCCCAGGGCTCAGAATATTTAGCCAACAACCAATTGTGTCAGCTCTAAAACTCCAATCTACCTTACCCAGATCCAAAGCTCCATCCCGCTATTTTCTCACACTGATATACTGGGCAAACTCCAAATTCTGAGCCTCAGTATCCACATCTATTGACCAATACAGTAAAATCTTGCCAGGTTAGTATATTGTTAATGATTATGTATTCATGTCCCTGATGCAAATGATGAATAACAATTATGAGGAATAAATAACATATAGATTAAAAATGTGGATTGATGATGGGAGGTACCACATGCATCCTAGATTCCTTCTAGAAGTCTCTCCACCCCGCTGGAGGGTGGTGATCTGAATACAGCAATATAACCTATAGACTTAATCTTTAAAATCTGTGCACATCCATCTCGTGGCAGGCCCTGCTTTTGCAGAATAAAGAAAAATCTCTTTACAGGAACCAGAAGAGGTGTTGTGCTGACTGAGGAGCCAGGGGAGAAAGACCCAAGACACCCTGGTTCTCTGAGGTCCTGGCAGCCACACTGAGTAACTGGATATGGCTCCGTGTTCATGTATTTCTCTGAGAACATAAAAGTGTTCAAAGCCATTGAACCAGCACTCGTGGGGTGCCAAGATTATGACTTCATTTCCTACAGACTTGCCTGCCTCTGTTACAGGACACTATTTTGAGGTTGGATTATATATTTTTAGGTTATTTGGAAAATCATTGTGGCTTTAAATAATAAAATTCTGAGTGACATCTGTCAGCCTCAATTACTCTGAGCCTGCTAAGCAACATTTTCTTTCTCTCCCCTTCCCCCTCTTTTTTTTTTTTTAATTTTTAAAAGTGCAATGAAGTAAGTGTTACCCAGAAAGGTTTGCAAGAGTCTGCAAGGTTGTGTATTAAACACTTTATTGAAACTGGTCCCAAGGGCTTACCCTGGAGACCCAGCTACAGTCCTGGGATGGTACACACAAGGGCTGAACTTGATAGGAACCAGTAATATCTATGAAGAACCACAGGGCCATCTGGTCAACCTCTTCATTGTGTCATCAGGGAAGTAGAGACCCATAGCCTCACATTCATAGTTGGCCACAAAGAACAGAACACAATATAGATTTCTCCAAACTACCCTGGGGGCTAATCACTTCTTCCTGTTCCATTGATGAGGTTCCCAGTAGCTGTACCAGACAGCAATCTCACAGATGCCTTCATTCATCCCCATGAATCTCTGCCCTTCCTATTTTATTTTAAAGATCTAATCATTATCCTTACTTTGAAAAGTGTGTCTTCGTTTTTTATCATGTGATTCTTACCTAAAAGGGCTGTGGTAGTTTGGAAGTCCCATTAGCAACATAAATGGGGGATGTCTGAAAGCAGAAACCATCCTCCTGAGAGGTCAGGGACCCTGTACTCAACATCTCTCCAAAGCCATTCATTCCACCGCCCATCCACCACCATCAACAAGTCTTAAGCATCTGGAATTGTTGGAATCCCCTGTACCAGAGGAAAATATGTATACACAGGAAAGTTTCATCCAAGAGCTTAAAATGAATACCTATGTGTGCAAAGAACACACGTGACATAGTATTTACAAATGAAGAGCTGTGAAGAGTCACACACTGGCTGAAGAAAGGGTTTAGAGATTAAAAAGACTTGCTGCCCTTGCAGAGGTCCCAGTTCATTCCCAGCACCTATGTCAGGAGACTCAAAATTACTTATAACCACTACTTCAGGGATTCTGGTACCTCAATCCTACATGGGCACACACATTCACATGCCCACACAGACATACACCCATGCATGTAATTAGAAATAAATTCAATCTTTAAAAACATTTGAAGAGTTAAACACAACCTTCCTGGATAATCAAGGAAAATAAAGCTAGTTATTAGACATGAAACCTGAACCCAAAGGCTTACACACAAGAGACCTAACTACAGAGCTAAGATGTCACGCTCAAAAGCTCAACAGGGTAGGAAGCAGGAAAACCTGTGAAGAATCACAGAGGCATCTGGTCAACCTTCCCATTATACCACCAGAGAAGTAGAGACCTATGGAGCTTCCTCTGATGTAACCATCTGATGACATGATTTTGTTGATAATAAAAGGTATAAGAAGCATGCATATAATGTTGAAAATTTTGTTTACCCCTCAATGTGTGTCATAGTTGCATGCTTCAGTGGCCAGAACTGAAAGAATAGTCACAAGAATTGGCTGAAGAAACAAATGAACACCTAAGGGAAGTCAGTACAAAGAAACTATGGGATAAGTAAGTCTGTATAACACAAGTGGTACAGATTAGAAACAAATCCAAGGACTTCAGATGGGACTCCCATAGAAGGTTCCAGCCTTTGAACTACCCTTCAGGGTAAAGAGCTCCGAGACACAGCAGGATGAGGGTGGTATCGTATACCACATTACCAAAGAGCAAAGAGAAGGAGAAAGTCAATGAGATGCCTGTCCAGGGGCTCCAGATGAAGAGCGCTACTGTAAGAGATCTTTCACTGCTTTAGGAAGGCTTATTACTAGGCACTTTACAATTGTTTTTAGCTATCATTAAAGAGATTTTTATATTGATTCTGTACCCTGCAGATTTACTATGTGTTTATTATATCCAAGAATTTTCTAGTAGCTTCCATCCAGTCTTATAAGGACTCAGTTTATTCCTTACCCCTTTGATTATTTTATTCTCTTAAAGATGGTATTTAAGAGTCTTGATATCATTCCAGAAATACATCCTACCCATCACATCCAACGTTCTCAGAGTCTACTAACTCTGGAGGCAATGAGCAGATCCTATATGCCCTTGTCCTTGCCAACAACTGATGTCTAAAACTATGTCACCATGTGCCCATTATGTCCAGGCTAAGCCAACCTAATCTCATTTCCAGAAATGTAGAGAAGGTGGCTGGCCAAAAGGCAGAAGCATTAGGCCACATCCCAAAGCTCTCTGTGTAGTGCACAGTGGAAATGAGCAACCTCACAAGACAGCTTTCACTGAATCCACTTTGGCAAGCTTCTGTTCCCCATCTAAATACCAAAATCCACCTGGAAGTTTCCAGGCAGAATGACCCATGCTGAGTTAGGAGAGGAGGTGCTTGATGCTTAATATGAAGATTGCCTAAGGTGCTAATGGATTTGCTCTGTAAGTGGTATAAGTGGTAGTCCATTCAACAGAGGATCATTCTACCTTACAAAAGAAAAAATAAATCTGCTACCTGCTACAATATGGATGACCCAGGAGGACGTTAGCTAAACGTAGTAAGATCGCCACAAAGGAACAATTATATGGCTCTGCTCACAGGAAGCCCTTAATCAACTTGAGACAAAAGTGGAGTAGTAGGTGACAGAGTTTTGGTGGGGAGAGGAGTTTGGAAAGTTGGGCTTTAATAGGTAGAATTTTGATTTTTTTAAGATTAAAAACACATCTTATGGATAGTGGTGTGATGAGGTCACATGACTGTATTGGACAGGATGTCGAACTGCCACTCTACTGTACACTTAAAAAAACAGTTAAAATGACAAGTTTTACGTTGTATATATTTTAACACCACTAAGCTCAAACAAGTGTTTGCACGTGTGTATACATATACATATTTGTGTATGTATGCAACTGCACATAGGCACATGTAGAGGACAACAGACAATCTCACATGTGCTACTCCTCAGGTGGCATCTACCTTGTTCTTTGTAACAGGGTCTGGCCTGGAGATTACAGGTAGCCTAGGCTAGCTAGCCAGAGAGCCTCAAGAATCCCCCTGTCTCAACCTCCCCAGCTCTGGAATTGGAAGTGCACGTCCAATTGTCTGATTTTTGTTCAATATATAAGGATTATACATTGGCTATATATAAGGTTATAAAGATTCAACTCAAGTCCTCAAGCTTACAAGACAAGCACTTACCTGACTGAGCCATGTTCCTAATGCATCCCTTCTTAATCTACTTTCTCCACAACCCAGCAAGTACCAGGAAGGAGAGTTCTTTACCAGACATCATTTCAAAATGGTGGTGCCTCTCTTTTTAGCACACACACAAGCCCAGTGGTTGACACAAAGGGCTTTAAGTATTCCAGGGAGCCTCCACCACATTCTGTGGCCTTTTTCTTGACAGTAAGTTCAATTATCTGATCAACTTGGGCAGCATCAGGAAAGCAGGAACCAAAGAGAACCATATTTGATACCCAAAACCCACAGGCAGACACTGCAGGAAGGAGGGAGGCAGAGAACGAACACACACACACACACACACACACACACACAACCAAGAAAGAAGAAACCCTAAACACAAAGTGAGAGCAAGACTTCCATGCCAGAGCCACCAGCAGAGAGAATTCTAGCATGACTCCTGGCTTTCAAGGCAGGATGGAGCTAAGTTTCTGGGCATCCTCTCTCCCGCTGGGCAGGCAAGCAAGGAACTACACATCTCAGCCCTTTTTTAGAATAAGAAAATATATTTCACAGGATGGAAGGGCAGTAGGCTTCTCAAACACAGGCTGTAAGTGAGCTCCAAGGTTGGTTTTGTCCTTAGAGGAAATAAAACTTATGGTTTGTCAGGTAAGTAGAGAAGAAAGCCATCGGCTACGTGGCCAGATAAAGACCAACAAATGTGTAACATATCAGAGCATTTCAGCACTTGAAAGGTCTTAGGATCCACCTAGGTGCATTTTAACCTAAGCCAAACCTAGAAATGCCTCCACAAGAAGGTATTTCCTCTTGGTTTGCTACCTGGGCTTGTCTGTGAACCACAGAGCTGAGAGACTCACCCTGCCTTCTCCTGCAACACTGAGGCACTAGACAGCGGCTTCCTCCGAGAAGCCAGAGAGAAGTGTTGACTGGGATGTAATACAGCAGCTTGCCTTCCACGGTCCTCGAATACTCGAGTCTGTCTCGGCTTTGATGGCTGCTACATGGAGGAGTACAAATAAGACACTGGGGCACACTTCCTATGACTTGTTCTTCAAATAATGAGCATGTACACATACATAGATTTTTTTTGTTAATAACTACAGGCTTATTTTATGCTTAACTAGTGTAAGGTATATATTGAAAAGGGTCTTAGTCAACAGGTAACTCACACACCCAAGCCCCCTCCACCAGAACACACCTGAAGAAAAGTCATGGATATACCTTCCAAGCTGAGCCTGGTGGTACAGGCTTGGAAGCAAGTTCAAGGCCTGCTTGGGCCACAGAAGAGTTCCAGGCTACCCTGAACAATATACCAAGAGCTGATTGAAAAATATAATGAAATAAATGAGGCTGGGGATGAGAGGTCAACCCAGCATGTAGAAGGCCCTAGAGTCAATCCCCAGAACCAGAAAAGAGGAGAAAAAGGTAGGGAAGAGAAGGGGAGGGGAGAAGAAGAAACTGGTGAGAAAAGAAGGGGAAGGGAAGAGAGGGGGAGGGGAAGGGAGGGGGAAGAGGAAGGGAGGAAGGCAGTCCATTTCTTCTTTGGATAGGCTTTGCAAGACAGAGCTTAAACAGGCAGTGTAACTGAAGATTCATCCCAAACTGTTCTGCAGGCTGTCCCAGAAAAGGTCAAGCCTCCCATAGGGTAAGAAAGAGTCCCACCATGGCAGAATGTCACCTCTGCCAGCTCTTGCCCAAGTGACCCAACATGTGATAGTCATGAAATGGCCATCATAGTATAACTAGCTCTTACACATTGTGATTTCTAGAATGCCATGGGGTGCTAGGTACCCTACTTCAAACATGCTTGTGTGTGTGTGAGTGTGTGCGTGAATGTGTGTGCTTATATGTGTGTGAGTGTGTGTATGTGAGTGTGTGTATGTGAGTGTGTGTATGTCTGTGAGTGTGTATATGTGAGTGTGTGTATGTGAGTGTGTGTATGTCTGTGAGTGTGAGTGTATGTGTGTGTGAATGAGTGTGTGTGTGTGTATGTGTGTGAAAGTGTATATGTGTGTGTATGTGAGTATATGAGTATTTGAGTATGTGTATGTGTGTGTGAGTGTATGACTGTGGGGGGGGTGAGAGTGTGTGTGTATGTGTGTGTGAATGTATATGTGTGTGTGTGTATGAGGATGTATGTATGTGTATTTGAGTGTGTATGTATGTTTGAATGCATATGTGTGTGTATATTTGTGTGTGTGTGTGTGTGTGTGTGTGTGTGTGTGTGTGTGTGTGTGTAAGCCAGGAGTGAACATCTGGTGCCATCCACCTTATTTCTTGAAACAGGGTCTCTGACTGAACCTGGAGCTCATTGGCTGACTACATTCCTGGCCAGTAAGCCCCCAGGTTCTGCTTGTCTCCCCTCCACCTCCAAGTGCATGGGGTTTCAGATAAAAGTCCTGCTGCTTGGTTTTACCTGGGTGCTAGGGATCTGGACTTGGGTCTTCAGGGTTGGGCAGCAAGACTTTACCCACTGAGCCAGCTCCCCGCCCTACACAGAGTCTTCTTTTTTTTTTTTAAAGACTTATTTATTTATTATATATGAATACACTGTAGCTGTCTTCAGACACACCAGAAGAGGGCATCAGATCTCATTACAGATGGTTGTGAGCCACCATGTGGTTGCTGGGATTTGAACTTAGGACCTCTGGAAGTGCAGTCAGTGCTCTTAACCACTGAGCCATCTCTCCAGCCCCAGAGTCTTCTTATATGAGTATTAATCCCATTCAGGAAGGTCCCACTCACAGCCCAATCATCCCCCTCTTAATACCATCAAACTGGACCACAGCACTGGCCATCCCTTTAACAACTACAAAACATGTGATCCAGGCAGATGGCCTCTACATAGTTTTCTACAGCACCCAAGCCCTTCCTGCACAACATGGAAGCTGTGTGCTGATCCTTTCCACTGTGATCTGTCCCTGCCCTCCAGTCCCTATGGGTCTTGCCACTCTAGCTTCTGAGAAACCTGACTCTTATTTACCTAGTCACCATCCTTGTGTGGTCACTCTGAACCTGTGTCTGATACAGATTCCCAGGCCTGGCTCCCCACTGGCTGAGTCGGTCTGGGCCGAGGCTCGGAGTTGACGCATGAATAAGCAGATAGTTGAAGGCCAGCCGTGCAACCTGGAGACCATGGGCTACACAGGCACTGGCGTGGGACGCACTAGACTGAATGACTCCGGGTGTGACTGGTGTCCTTCACGCATACTGAATTTGTAAGCTGGGCTGTGGCCTGCTTATTGCCTTCTCTCTACTCCAGCCCCACGGAGAGCATCAGGTTCAACACGCTACAGGGAGTGCCCCGACGGCTTCTAGAATGTTCTCCTTGTGTTTCATTGACCTTCCTAACATTCAGGCCGCCACCAAAAGCTCAGAGCCAGGCGATCATCCTGTACTTACTTCTTCAACATAGAGACATTCTTCTGCCTCCCCACTGGACACGACCCCATGTTGCAGCCAAGTCTTCCTCTGTTCTTTGTAGCTGCCATTTTCCCAGACAATCCAGAGAGAAGCAGTCTTCTCAGCCAATGCCCCATAAGTCAATCAGGATGTCTGCTCTCTCAGAAGCCACAACCAGGCCCTCTCCATAAGGGCCTGACTCCTTACAGCTTCTCTCTGTTATCCTCTATTCTCTAACCCCAAGTCATCCTCCCCACCTTGAAAACACAGGTGAGCCCATACCAGCCACCCCAGCGCCAGTGGCCCCCTCCCTGTAGACGTCCAGCTTCCTCAGGACCACACAGACTCAGGCTGCTTTCTGTCTCATCAAGCGGCGTCCACGTGATCACAAAGACGGCTTCACTGCTGGCTACTACGCCCTAGTACACACCAAGTACCAGCCACTGCCAAGGGTTTTTAGCATTAACTCTTCTGATGCCCACAGCTGTATGGGTTGTATGTCACATCCTCATCTTACCGGAGGAAGAAACCAAGACACAGAGCATAAATAATTTGCCTAAGAGCTCGGAACTACTGACTTGATGGCAAACACCTTGAGGACCATGTATGCTTATGTGCTTAGAATCTTCTATGACGTCATTTGGTAGGCACTTATATAACCTGGATGAAAAATGGTGCTGCCTTTTCAATGTGACATGCCCCTCCCGGGATAGGGCACCAAAAGCTGATGCTGAGGGTTAGCACCTGCCTCTGCCTCCAGCCTGAGCGTTCTGCTCTCCATCTGCCACCATGATGTGAGCAGCTGCAAGGTTCCGACTGTATGGACCACATCCATCACTGCTGCCAAGCCTTCCCAGAGATGATACACTGTATCCTCCCAACTGTGAGCAAAACAAGCTGCTCTGGACAGGGATTTTGGTCACAGCCAGGAGAAAAATAACTAATGCAGAGGGGACCCGTGAATATCATCAGCTTTGCAGTGTGTCATCCCGAGTTGTCATCTGGCTCTGCTTCCATCTACATGACTTCCTGGAAGCCCTTCTCCCTACTGGGTATAGTATGACTTGCCTTGAGTAGTTCATTGAGGTTGTGGGATTTAGGTCAGGGACCGAGACACAACACAGGAGGCACCCAACCAATGCTTATGGCTCCTCTACAACTGGTCCCAAAGCTTACTCCCACCCCCCCACACACACACATACATGTACATACATATATAGACCAACACATGCATGCGATCACGTGTATACACACACATGCACAGGTGCACACACAGTCTTCTTACATTCTCCGTCACACTCCTTGGAGCACTGAGTCATGAGTCATCCTGAAAGTTAGAGCAAGGGGCCCCAGTGGAGGCTTGGAGTGAGGAGTGCACTGTCACCAGGCCTAACGACCTGAGTCCCCTCTTAGCACAGGACCACTTGGCACTGAAAGCCAGGGAACTGGGCCACCTCTGCCAGTCCCTTCCGGGAGCTTCTCTGTCTCCCTGCACGCCTCATTTACTGCACAAAATAGAAAGCACAGCCCTTGTGTTTCTGCCTTGGGCATTCGCTCATGCTTTTTATTTAGAGCCCTGTGTGCAGATGCACAGACAGACAGACAGATGGACAGACACACACGGGGGACACACACACACAGATTTAGTTGTAGGTACACAGACTACAGTTAAAGATAAGTCCAATGACTCACAGACTCTGAGAGAACCTATTAGTTTTCGGCTTTCCAGTATCAAAATCACTCTAAAGTGTTTGCCAGTCGAATCCGTCCTCGAAGTCAGGCACAGCGGTGCACAGTACAAACCCTGACTGTTCACATCCTTTGCTCTTGGCTAACCTAACCATTTGGAAAACAGAGGGGAAACCGAGAGCCTATTTGATCTCTCAGTCTGGTGTCATCTGCCCTACCGCCACCCCACTGGCTGAGTCTGGAAGTACAGGCCTGTAATCCCAGACACTTGGGAAGCTGAGGCAGGAGAATCATGAATTAAAGGGTTGACAGGGGTTGACAACTGAATGACACCTTCTTTCAAAATGTAAAATAAACTATTGATAATAATAACAATAACAACAATGACGACAATAATAATAACAATAGCATTCTTGCGGAGAGGGGACCTGGGTTCAGTGCCCAGCACCCACATGCTGGCTCAGAAGAAGCTTTTGCTCCAGGGAATCCAGCGCCCTCTTCTGGCCACTGAATGCACAGGGAGCATAGAAATACATTCAGACAAAATATCTATATACATAATTTTCCTATTTAATAAAGCAAAAACTCTAGTTTCCCAGAGTAGTGTGTCTCTGGCAGTGTGAAAACCACCCCATCCCTAGTCTCCCGTGCTTTTAGCAATTGACTTCTGTCTACACAACTTACAGACCAGTTAACTACTAGGGGGATCCTGGGACATGTTCAGATAATCCCCAGGGGAGAATATGGGGACAGAGAATAGTTCCTTGGTTGCCGAGGACCAAGAGGCAATGGCTTAGGCTGGGAAAAGGCAGGTCAGATCATCCCTGAACTTTAAAATAGTACCTGCCGATGAGCCAAAAGAGATTATACAGGGAAAAACTAAAAAGAATAGCACAGTTGTTACAAAGCTTCAAGCCACTGTCTCTCCACCCATTTGTTCCTCTTCTCTAGTTATCGCCAGGACACGGGCTCCCTGTCCCTCCCTTCTCTGTCACTCCCAGCTCTGTCTTCACAAAAGATCCCCAAGTCCTCTCCTCCCACCCCTGTGTGCAGGGACATCTGGGGCTCAAGATAGAAGAACAAAATTTGCAATAATGTTGCCTCTGTGGCCCAGGAATTTTCCAAACGGTGGGAAAATGCTGGCCAAGCACAGAAGCCAACCGGAGGAAACAGAGCAAGTCCTCTGGATGCCTGGGCTCAGGCCTAGACCCACAAGTTCAGAAAGAAAGGCAGCCTGAGAGGGAATGTTCTCTGTCCGCCTTCCTAAGGAATAGCTAGGCAACAGTGGACACTCCCAGGTAGCTGGACACCCTGCCATGTCAGGGTGAAACAGAAAGCTAAATTCCCGGGGATTTAAAACAAAAATCAAAAGAGAAGCCAAGCAATGTCTAAGTTGCCAAGACATGCCCAGGCCGACTCCACACTTCCAGGGTATGTCAGCTCACTTCAGTGTAGCACACTCGGGATGTTTCAACTTTAAAAGCTGATTTTGGGGGGGGGGAGGGCACGGCTTAGGCATTGTGATTAGATACCATCGCCTTCTCTTTTCTCTATAGAAAATGATGACTCTGGCCTCCCCTTAACAAAAGTACCTACCACAAATGCCCATGCAAATAGTTTTATGCTTCCAAGGTTTACTGGCCCCAATTCAGCCCATGGAAGAACATAAAAATCAATCTTTAAAATAATTGTTCTAACAACAAAGCGCACTGGTTTTTGATGACGCGCCTGTGTATTCAAGGCTCAAAGCCAAGCTTCAAACAGTGCAAACCAAACTACAAACCATCCTTGAAATGAAATACGTAAAGAAATGTGTTCAAAACAACAGCCCTTGCTTCACAAGGATGGCAGTGGCGGCAAGCTCTCCCCTGACAATCGCCAACATAAAGTTCTTAGTTCATCACGACAAAGGCTACGAGATGAATACAGTAAACCCTGAGGAGAGGCAAGAGGGAAGCGGTGGGGTTGGTAAGCAGAAAGATGGGAGTTGCTAAAGACCTGACCCTACTTCCTGGTTCTCAGGACTGCACTTCCTGGTTCGGTACCCTGTGCGCATGCCCGCTTGTAGGGATCCTCCTCGCTTTACAGGTGAGGAGATGGAGGTTCTGAACAGTAAGAAACCCCTCACAGTTACTGTGGTAAGAGAAATGAATATGACAGAAGAGAGTAAGCCAAAATCAGCGCTAACAGCAGTGTAAAGAAGTCATGTGATCTAAGCCATAGTTGAGATCGCAGAAGTGCTAGGCTGGGAGGGGGGCGGGGAGTCACAGGTAGCAAGAGGCCACACCCTAAAGTCACATCAAAACCTTATGGCTTTCTCATTCCAGGGTCCCTAGGACCTCCAGCTAGCTTTCAAAGTTTTCCCATAGTCCCTTGCCTTCAGGAAGCAGGGAAGCTTAAGAGCTCTTCCTCCGTCAGTGGGGACTTAAGGAACCACTGAGTGGCTACTAACCGGCAAGGTCACACGGCCCTGTCTTCCTTCTCATGGAGAGTCAGGTATCTGAAGAACTATCTGCCCAGGAAGACAAAAACCACAGGCTAGGGGCTTCCAAAGGACCCCCCTACTGGACACCAGTTCAGATTGAAGAACTTTGTTTAAACTATTGATACCATAGAACTCAAGTCTTCCAAAACTTGATGTTGTATTCCTAGACGTGCATTTGATAAATACATCACACTGTATTTACCAAATAGGCACACCATCGTGGCAAGAGGCAAGGGAGGAAGACCATTAAAATAATCACCATCACTGAAGGACCATGAAGTCCAGGGGGCGTTTTGTTTAGAGTATGCTTGGTAATATGCCCCAGGTCAGAGCACCTCACCCTACCATGTACTGATGGTAGACAGTACCTCAGAAGAAGGCGGCTATAAGCTATGATAGACTCTCCAAGTGGCTCAACTCCTAAACCCAGGAAGTTTGCTATAGGCTCTGTCCATTCCTGAGAAGAAAGTCTCCAGCTGTAACTCCAACTGGCTAATAATGACCCACATGGAAAGCACAGGCTAGGCAGTGGGCTGACACTGTGCAAACCGTGGGCAGGAGCTAGTTTGCTAGAACCAGAAAGGTGTAGACAAACATGCTGGCTGCCATCATATATTGCATGGGTACTTTCCTGCTTAGATATGTCTCCAGGAGGTCAAATGTATCAAGAGAGTGTGGACCGCAGCAGCCTATGGGACTGTTTGCTTCCAAATAGATCAAACATTCGGTGGCAATTCTCTCCTGTCCAGAGAGCTCCTCCAAACTCCCGAGTGGCCCCAGACCACGATGATACTTTGAGAAGTATGGTACAAAAAAAAAAAAAAAAAAAGTTCTACAGGAATGGTCTGTCTGGGGCAGGGAGCCGAGCTGCCTACTCCCAAGCCTGTCCCAGGGGCCTCTGTGCATCCTCCAGGGCTCAGCAGTGGGCACTCTGTGTCACCCCAGAAGGACTTCAGCAATTGAGGGCTCCCTGAGAAAAAGAGCAACCCAGTCGCTTAGTTGAGACACGCCTGTGTGTCAGCCTCCAGTTTGGGTATGAGATTTTACACAGTTAGATCTAAGATGTCACATGCTGCACATCAAAAAGAACATTCACCAACCAGCTCAGGAAGCCGGGCAGACCACAGCCAGGTTATCACCACCACCAATAAGCTGATTAGCCTCAGCCAAATTGCTAACCTTCTCTTAGGGAATTACTTTATCCGAAAGAAGCACACAGGATCCTACCTTCCATGGCTAGGTACTGAAGAGCCTGTGTAGAACACCACCTGGGCATCATATGTGGTCAGTATGTAGAAATTACTACATCTGGCCCCTTTATCTGCGGATTCAAATTCCAAGGCTTCTGCCACTCAATCAACAGTGTCACCGTGACTGCATGGGCCTCTTACTGATTATACATCGGCAGAAGACTAACGCCCCGCCACATGCTCAAGCCGTCTTCCTCACTGTACCTCAACACAGAATCAATAGATGTGGACACCAGATCATCAGTCGGGGCGCTATAGATCAATAAGACCTGTGAAGAAAGATCACATCCACATAACTTCTGCCATTCCACAGTACTGCTGTGATTGTTCTGATATCAAACTGATGTTCATTTCTGACTGTGCCTCATCCAGACAGCAAGTGTTATCGGGTGTACACGTGTCCCGGAAGAATATTGGACAAATATCATTCAGTATTGTTCATAGTTCTAAGTATTCACAGAAGACTTGCACTGTACCCTGGTAGATGAGGGGGACATCTGTATGGACAATCATTTATAGCATCCCAACCTAAAGTCCCCTAAGGACAGTCTTCCACAACTCTTCACAGAGAGCTGTTCTCGCCACAGACTGGACTCAAACACATTGATTAAGAATACCAGCCCCACCCACAGTCAGGTTGTTCCCAGGAGGGCACACCCAAGGATGTGCCAAGGTCTCGTGGTTAGGCACATGGGAGGAGCTTCCATGTGATGCTGAAACATCAGCTCCTCACTCCAGACAGACAAGGAATGCTAGCATCCTCCGGGGACACTTGGCCCTAAAAGGATAGCTGTAGAGTTATCTGCAGAGCTGAGCTAACGGGGGTTCTCTCTTGGTACAAAAAGATAGAGAGAAGCCCCAGTGGAGATTCAGGGATCAATTGCCTAACCTAAGTCCTGGCTTTCAATGGCTCCCATCTCCATGGAGACAGACTCTTTTATAACGTCATTAAGAGTATGTGTATGTCGTGCCGGGCAGTGGTGGCGCACGCCTTTAATCCCAGCACTTGGGAGGCAGAGGCAGGCGGATTTCTGAGTTCGAGAGTTCGAGGCAGGTGGATATTTGAGTTCGAGGCCAGCCTGGTCTACAGCGTGAGTTCCAGGACAGCCAGGGCTACACAGAGAAACCCTGTCTCGAAAAACCAAAAAAAAAAAAAGAGTATGTGTATGTCTTTAAGAGTAGACCATAGGGCTGGAGGGATGGCTTAGCCATTAGAGGCTAGGCTCACAATCAAAAATATAGAATAGACTACACTCTCAGACAAAGCATCTGGGGAGCCTCAACAGACAGGCACTGTCAGGCAGGATGCCCCAGAAGCTACCTCAGACCTGATTCTGCCCTGGCCTGACCTAGCGGCTGCTGCTTCTCCCCACAACTCCACCTGCCTAGAAAAGTTCTCTGCCCTCTGCCTGGCCCATCTAATGTCTAGGTCACAGTTCCTGGCTTCCAATTCCCAGAATAAGGCTTCTAAACACACACACACACACACACACACACAGAGAGAGAGAGAGAGAGAGAGAGAGAGAGAGACAGACAGACAGACAGACAGACAGACATATGCATACCACAAAACATACCTGAAAATAATGGTCTTCACTAGCACAGGTAAGACACAGTAGAACACACACACATAAACACAGAGAGAGAGAGAGAGAGAGAGAGAGAGAGAGAGAGAGAGAGAGAGAGAGAGA
>NW_021621692.1:5888712-5896920 GCF_004785775.1 Grammomys surdaster
GTCACATTCCCACAGAGCTGCTCAGGGCCGTGTGGACACAGCTGACATGCTGGGCTTTCCTGGGCTATCACGGGGGGGGGGGGGGTGCGGGGGAGGCACAGGCTGCAATGACTAATGGCGGTATTCTTTTCTGTCCCTGCCTCTCTTTCGGTGTTCTCCTTTCTCTTTATTGAGAAGCCACACGACTCCTGAGCCTCCAGGAGGCACCAAGTAGTACACTCACACGTGAGCAGGCCACGGGATATCGTAAGAATAAAAGTATAAATTGTCGTTTGCCATGCTACAGGAGGCTCTCTGGCCGGGGAGAAGCTGGGAGTTAAGCTGCAGGGTGAGAACAGCTTGTCTAGGTTCCTCCTCTCCCGCTGCGCTCCGCAGCTGGGGTGGGGTCACAACCTCCCTTAGCCCTGCCTCTGGACTCGGTGCTCCCTGCCGGAAAGGCTAGCTCCGGCCCCACACTGTGCCTGGCCCTAGGGGCAGGCAGAGCTAGGAGGAGCAGCCTAGCCCCCATCCCCCACACGCCCACCAGCCTTCTGCATTTGTCCCAGGGTCTTCCAGGGGAGGCAAGGGTCTGGTGCAGTGACCCCTGGGACTTGCCTCTCAGTCACTGGCCCAGGCAGCTGGGAAAGGCTCTGATGTCCACAGAAACAGAAGGCTTCTGGGAGAGGCCCAAACAGAGAGGCCTGAACTCAGAACCCTGCTCTGTTTTCCTGAGAACAGCCCGTCTTAAATAAAATGAAAGCACTTCCAAACAGAAGCGCAGCACCCCATTCGCCTTTCCCAGTAAGAGGCAATCCTATCGCCTTCTTCCAAATGCACCCCCCCCAACCACAGCTTCAGTGAGACCGGAGTGACCCAAACCCCTGCCTCTGAATACGGAAACCCCAAAGAAAGACTTGCTTAAAACAGCATCTACAAACCAGTTTGTGAGGAAACCCCTTGGCGCCTCCGCAGTGAGTGGGCGGCGGCACTGTAAACGGAATGAATGAAGTGCTCCCCTGCTCGGGGGTGCAAGGGGCACACATCTGTGCAACCAGAACAGACCTCTGAGAGAACTCACTGTTTCTAGGGCAAACTCAGGGAGGCTTTGTCTCCTTTGCACTTTGCAGAGTTTCACACAGAACAACTGCAAACCTCATCTAGAAAAGAGTTTCCAATCTCTTCCCCCTCCTGTTCTCCTCCTCCTCCTCCTCCTCCTCCTCCTCCTCCTCCTCCTCCTCCTCCTCCTCCTCCTCCTCCTCCTCCTCTTCCTTCTATATTCTATGTTTAGCCAGATTTCTCTCCTAAGTACAAACTCCTGACAAGACTTCAGACTAGCTATCATTTCTGCCCCAAAGACAGTGATCACCAGGTCAGGATGCAGATGGCTCTACACTGTTCTTCAGCACACTAGGGCGTCTAATGAGCCGCTGGGGAAACTGCAGGGACATAACACAGAACACAACACCAACACCCCAAACTTCCTTCGCTGCAGGAGAAACTAGCTCTGAGCTCTGCGTGTGTGCTCAAGCAGAACGGGCAGGCGTCAGGCGCTGCGCCCCACCAGCAGCCAGGGCACAGTCGGGCGCCTCGATGACCACTGCAGCTCAGCCTGGGGCCAGAGGCGAAAGCAGGTACACGGTGGAGCCACAGCGCCATCAAGTGGCCTGCTTGCGAATGGTCACGAGACGCGTGAGCCGGGTTCAGGGACAACGTCCAGGGTTCCCAGCCTCAACTGTCCCTGGAGAAAATGGGGTTGCCAAGCCTTCATTCCAGGACCTGGGACGGGAGCCTACAGCCGGACACCATCTGTTAAGGCATGCGACACCCTCCAGGGCTGACCTGGAATCTGCCCTGGAGGATGTTCGGAGATCCTGTTCCAAATCTGGGAAAGGTCATAACCCAGGGGCCGCCCTCTTCTCCAGCAATGTGCTCAGAGCCTATAGGTTTCTCAAGAGCTATGGGGCAAAGAAGACACCTTCTGAGTAGCAGGCCTATCAGCCTGCCTGTATTATGTGGGGACAGGGAAACAGAGCCGGCAAGGCAGCCAGTCAGCTGTGAGTCCAGGCTGTGGGAAGGAATGGGGACCCGGAGTGGGAGTTGCAGCCCACAGCCTTGACAGCTCACGGCTTTAACGCTCCCTCCTGGAACTCAGCATTTAATTCCTAGTGCCCCTTGGGGACAGATCTGGTCCTTGGAGACAAATTACAGACAAAGAAGGACTCAAAACACAAAAATAAAATCATATACCCTGCAAATAGAGGCCTATTCCAGACCAGAGTCTATCTGAAGGCTTAATTACTTAGACTATTTTCCTCCACATTCATGAGTTTGATAGAATTTAATATGAAAGGCAAATTAAGAGATTATTAGTACCTATTAATCAACCAGAACAAGTATAACAATATACTGTGTTTTTTAAAAAAAAAAAAAAGCATTCAACATTTATAAATTCTTTTTATTTTCTTTTTTTTTGGTTTTTTTTGGGGGGTTTTTTTTGGGGGGGGGTTGGTTCTTCGAGACAGGGTTTCTCTGTATAGCCCGGGCTGTCCTGGAACTCACTCTGTAGACCAGGCTGGCTTCGAACTCAGAAATCTGCCTCCCTCTGCCTCCCAAGTGCTGGGACTAAAGGCGTGCACCACCACCACCCTGCCTATAAATTCCTTATTTCTGAAATTTTATACTTAATATCTTCTGACCAGTTTCTAGCAGAAAATAGAGTTCCAGACATGAAAGAGGCCAATGCTGTATAAAAAGGGGACAGAACAGTGTGGTGCTCTCTGTGCTAATGGGGTGCTCTCTGTGCCATCGGAGTGCTCTCTGAGTTAGTGGGGTGCTCTCTGAGCTAGCGGGGTGCTCTCTGTGTTAGTGCCAGCTCCTCTGCACACAGGATCCTGTTCAACCTTCACCACAACCTTGGGTGACGGGATCTTTCATGATCTTTTTTATAGGAAAGGTAGAACCCAGAAACACCCTACCCCTGGCTGCCCATCGGAGAGGGGCAAAGCCAGGCCTGGCTCCAGCATTGGCTCTCTGCCTCCAGATGCCATCCTCCCTCTTCCTCCAGGCGGATCCAGGTTTTATCAGACAGAGATTCACACATTTTTCTAGAGGGAGGGGCATCTTTACAGACAGAGCTGGCTAGAAATGCCTAGCTAGGCTTGGGCGTGAGGGGTTGTGTAGGTGAGAGGCTGGGGCCTCCTTACCTTCAGGGTAGACCCAGTCCTCTATAACCTTACTCCCGCACCAACCTTATGCCTCCCAGAAGCACCTTCTGCATGGGCCCCTCCCTGCTCTGGCTTCTGCAATGGACTTCTGAGCCCACGTGCCCAGCTCACCCTTGAAGCTGCCAGGACTCAAGGTTATTCAATGACATCCTAACTACCAGACACAAAGAAGATGCTCTCAACTCTCCCTCCCCCAGAGGCTCGCAGCTCTGAAGATCCCACTTGCAGAAACACGCTTGTAAGCTTGTGTGAGTGTACACATGTGCTGGGGAGTGTGTATGCATGCGTGCGTGGAGGACAGAAGCCCACTTTGGGTGGCGTCTTCTGCTGATCCCTGCTTTGGTTGTTGAGATAAAGGTCTCTTAGTGAACCTGCAGCTCACAGATTTTCCTAGGCTGGCTGGCCAGTGAGCTCCTGTGTGTGTGTGTGTGTGTGTGGTGTGCCCTGTCTCTGCCTCCCCAGTGCTGGGATTACAGCAGCTGAACACACAGCCCAGCACTGCCTGGCTTTTAAGCAGATCTTAGGGCTCTGACTGGGTCCTCAGGCCTCCACAGCCAGACACTTGACCCACTGAGCCATCTCCCAGAAACAGCTGTTCTCAGAAGCACCGGGACACGGCGACATAACATCTCCTCGGTTCCTTCTTGCTTTGTGGTCACTCTACACTCACAAGTCATCTGTTCCTTAAATTGCCAGTGCGCAACAGGTGAGTCACACCACAGTGACAATGACAGCTACAAGCTAGGCTTCAAGTCCTCATGAAGCGCTGTGTGAGCATCTGCTGTCTAGACTCCCTCTCTGGCTTCTCCATATGATCGGGATCACTCAGCAGGATGAAGCTGAGGGACCGAATGAGCCTACATGCGTAACATCAAGGATTAGCTAGCCGGGCGGTGGTGGCGCACGCCTTTAATCCCAGCACTTGGGAGGCAGAGACAGGTGGATCTCTGAGTTCGAGAGTCCGAGGCCAGCCTGGTCTACAGAGTGAGTTCCAGGACAGCCAGGGCTACACAGAGAAACTCTGTCTCGAAAAAAAAAAAACTATATATATATATATATATATATATATATATATATATATATATTCCACACATTCCAACTCCAAACACTCCACAACACCCCAACTCCCCAAACAGGGCATCTGTCACCCTTCCCCTTTCCCCCTTCCTGCATGACACCATGCTGTACCAGCTGAAACTGAATCCCCATTTTCTTGGCAGTCAACTTCAAAACCCCAAACAAATGTCACCTCCTCCTGTAAGTCCTCCATGATGCGCACTTCCCAATCACAGCACCATCTGAATCCTGCAGCATAACTGAATTTCCTGTCTCTCTTACAAGGCAAAAACCCTGTAGGAACACGGACACCCCAGGGGCCACCCCACCCCAGGGCCTACCCCACCCACCCAACATGCCCTTCACCAGTTGTGGGTGTAGCAATGTCACTGGAGGTCTGCGCTATGGGGTAAGGATAGATTGCTCTGGGGGTGACAGTACAGTGCCTGGTGCAAGCCAGGACAGGTGAAGAAAGAGCATGTTGCAGATGAACTTTTGAGTGGTTGTTTTAAAGGAGCAGCTGGAGTTAATCTTAGGAAGGTATTTTATTTAGCTTAATATACTCTGGAGTCTTTTCAATCTGTCTCTGGGAAGGCACTCTGGGCCTGCTCATGTTTGCATCAGAGCTCTGAAATGCGAACACTGTCATAGCTCATGGTCCCTAAGCCTCAAGTGCTCTGGAGACATGTGTGCTTGTGGCTGTGGCTCTGGGTAGCCTATCCTGTGGAGCCTCTGGGAACATATACCTGGATCCCGTGGACTGAGCCTCATAAGCCTCGCCCTGCCCCTCTGCTAATTTCATTTCTGAGAGGATCAGCTAGCTCAGGCAAGCTCAATCCTATGAAACCAAGGACAACCTTCAAGTTCTGATCCTCCAGCCTGCACCCTTGAAGTGCTAGAGCTGTCACTACCCTGGTTGCGATCACCTGGTTTTATGTGGTGCTGAGACTCGAACCCAGGACTCTATGCATGCTAGACACTCTACCAACAGAGCCACGTCCCTAGCTTCATTCCATCTCCTGTCACTGGAATCAACCACAGCCTCCCAGGAACCTTGACCTCAGGGTTGCTCAGGCAAAGGTTTTCTCAGCTTTGATGAACAAACATTGGCCGCCTTCCTCAGTCCTTGCAGATAGTATGAGCCTTACCCAGAACCTAGGTATCCTGAAACCAAGGTCTCCTCTCTCTCTCTCTCTCTCTCTCTCTCTCTCTCTCTCTCTCTCTCTCTCGCTCTCGCTCTCGCTCTCGCTCTCTCGCTCTCTCGCTCTCTCACTCTCTCTCTCTTGCTCTCTCTCTCTCTCTCTCTCTCTCTCTCGCTCTCTCTCTCGCTCTCTCTCTCGCTCTCTCTCTCTGTCCCTCCCTCCCCCTCTCTCTCTTACACACACACACACCATGCATGCACACATATATACACACACAGGCCTGCATACACACCCATGCACAGCATGTACACACAAACACACACACATAAGCGCGCGCACACACACGCACACACAAAACAATATCTTACTTGGCTCAGATTAAGCAGAATATACATATCTGGTTAACATGCTTCAGGTGGTTATAAGAGGTTGCCCCAGAAGCCATTTCTCTATGACATCATGACAGGTGTAGCCCATGGTAAGAACTTCACGACACCATGTCCATGTTCCCTGAAGTTCACACGTGGAGTTCCTAATACCCACAGTGTGGCATTAGGAGGAGGTGGTTGGAGGGTGGTGTCCTCGGGAGCAGGATGAGCACCCGAATGAAAGGGATCCAGAATGGTCCTGTTCCCAAGGACTCTACATTGTCACAGACTCTAGGGAGTGTGAGGACAAACCATGCCCAAACAGGAACACTGGGGATGTCGACTGTGAGGAAGGTAGGGATTTTTTTATATTAGAAAAACATCCTTTTCAACCACAAAGCAGAAAGCCGCAGCCCTGGATGGCTACGTCCCATAGGGTGTCATTCCTACTCTTCAGGCTGAGACTGGACAGGGGAGACCTACCTGCCCGCTCGGGACCTGCCAGGACTATCTAGGTCATTCCCTAAGGACAGTGCCTTCATTCTAGAAGGTTCTTCGTCTATTGAAAGCAGTGAACCACTGCAGGATATCCCATCCTGCAGGCCCAGGCCTGAGTCCAGAGCTGGTGTTCCTTCACCTCCCAGTGCCCAGCACATGGCTGACTCTCTAGGGGAGCTACACTCTGGCTGCATAGGAAGTGGAGGTCCCCATCTATCCTGTTACCTCCCTGGAAGGATTTGTGGAGCCTGCCGAGGGCCAGAGCATCTCAGCATCTTGAGATGGCTTTTCAATTGCCTTTGGCCCTCCCTGGGTTCTCTCGGATTTCTAGATGACTTATGACCCACCCGAGGTCACTCGGGAGGCATCAAAGCACATTTATTATTTATTGCATAGCAAACATTAGTTACTCTCATTTGAAAGGAATCACAAGGTAAACCTTCCATGTCAGGGCTGCCACACCACACCCCAAGAATGCAGGCATCCAATGTTACCCCTGAGATCAGCTCTAGTCCAGAATGCAGGGCCCCAGCATGACTCCGCGGGGCTGACACGGGGCTCCCATCCTAAGTGAGAGCAGGAAGCCTGAAGCCTGGTGGCCTGAGTCTGCTTCCTGACCCTTCTATCAGCTCTGGGATGTACCTCATTCTGCTCTCTCTAGGATGGCCTCCTCATCTGTCAACCTGGAGACGGGGCTCACCTGCTTTCAATGGATTAATACAAGTACAACAGGCAGCCTTCTAAAGTGACCCCGATGTCCCCTCCTCCTTCACGAGGCAGCACGTGACATCCCCAGCCACCCGATATTCCCGCAATCACGTGCCAGTGAGAGCTTTTGGATGGGTTCTCAGACCGAGAGAGAGGAAGCCACTGGAGCCACTCGGTGGGATCTCTGAACCCTCTGAGTTTCTCTCAGCCTCCTGTGCCTCTGCCTGAGCACTACTGAACCCCAGGGGTGCAGAAAGACAGGAAGGAGCAGGGGTAGACATAGATGTGGCTCCGGGGATATCTGAGGTCAGTTGCCCCCAGAAGAAGCTGCCACCATGAAAGCCACTGTGGTTACTGTGTGTATGCCTCAAGGGTCCGCATCACAGTAAGAAGATGAGAACAATGTCACCTCACAGACACCCTCAGTATCTCAGGCAAGTGACCTGCACACGTGACCTGCAGTGCTCTGTGGAAGACAAAGCTGGGGTTAGTGGGAGGCGATGACCCCACCAAGGGAACACTCCCATGCCCTGTCCAGGGTTAGGCTGGGTCCTTGTTGCTGCTGCAGACACCAATGCAAAGTCCCCAGTTATTGCCAAGGGGCATCGCTGTGTCATACTGTGAATAAAACCCCAGTGAGACCCCTGCAGGAATCCTCACACCCATCACCAGAAAGCCCAGTGCTTGTGACTAAGCACGATCGTTGGAGGACAGAATGAGACACTCACACCTGACGCTGATGGTGGACATCACTCCAGCCTGAGAGGAACCGGTCCAGCGCCAGGACAAGAGAGATGTCCTCTAACAAGGGGTCACATGACCACACAGACTCCGAAGGGGGAAGATGGATGAGTAAATAACAGGGTAGGAGGAACAAGGCTTCCTTATAGGAGAACTAAAAGTAATGTCTATGATACACACAGTGTGCACTCGCACGCACATATGTGCGCCTCAGGAGACGGGGCTCACTCTCCAGATGATAGGACCAAGAAGGGTTTCCTGTAATGACCAGAAAATGGAGATGGGAAAATAGTAATAGCAATAGCAGTGTGTGCGAGCGTGAATGTGTGTGTGTGTGTGCATGCGTGTGTGTCTCCTGATCTATACAATGAGTTCAAGGCCAGCTTGCTCTGTGTGTGTGTGTGTGTGTGTGTGTGTGTGTGTGTTCCTGGTCTATATAATGAGTTCAAGGCCAGTTTGCACTCCCCCCTCTGTGTGTGTGTGTGTGTGTGT
>NW_021621692.1:5896930-5898379 GCF_004785775.1 Grammomys surdaster
GTGTGTGTGTGTGTGTGTCCTGGTCTATATAATGAGTTCAAGGCCAGTTTGCACTCCCCCCTCTGTGTGTGTGTAGCTAGACTATACAATGGATTCCAGGCCAACTTGCTATATGCACTGGGAAACCTTTCCTCAAAATAAAGGCAAAGCAAAAAAGAAAAGAGAGGAAGAGAGAAGTCTTTACACGTGTGCCTGGGGTAACAGTAGTCGCACCTATCAGATGTGCAGCAGGCCATCAGGAATGGGAGCTGGATCCTTCCCCTAACGTTCTGACTAAGAGCGATAAGGTGCCAAGTCCTTTCCAGTCCATAACCCCTCCCACACACACCCACATACATGTGCACACACACACACAGTCCTACAGCTACTGTTAGTCTCGAGTGAGAAAAGTAAAGTTGGCAGTCACCTCACTATTTTTAGACTTATTTAGGTGTGTGGTTTTTTTTAAAATATGGGCATTCTATATGCACGTATACATACCAGAGGAGGGCACTGAAGCCCATGGGACTACCGTCAGAAACAATTGTGAGCCACCATGTGTGCGCTGGGAATTGAACTCAGGACCTCTGGAAGAGCAGCCAGTGTTCTTAACTGCTGAGCCATCTCTCTGGGCCCCGGCTAACTTTTAAGAGTATGTGTGATCCATTGATGACCCTGAAGTGTTCACTGACAAACTCTCTGTGCCTTATCTGAGACTGAGCCTACAGGTGACATCCATGTGTTCCTATGCGACTCCCTTAAGCAACAAGCCTTAGACAAGAGAGAGACTCAGTCTTTCCAAAAAACGAGACCCAGGATGAGACCGACCTGTGATACACATAAGTGCCACTAGGTGGAGACAGAACCTGCAGATGGCAGACCAGGGAATGACACCAGTTCCTGGCTCCTGGGTTTTCTTTTATAAACCTTCCCTGCTCGACAGACTTGTTATACACTGGCCAATACCTTAGCCCAGATATTTGTGGGCATAGAAGGAAGGGACCTACCTGGACCTCTGCAGTGAGGACTTTAAGAGTAAGACTGGGGTCCATCTCTTTGGAATTAGCAGGTTCTTCATCCAGGGGGCTTTGGCAAAAACTAGCAAAACTGCTCTGAGCCCCTGCCCAAACTCACCTGCCCCCACCCCTACCCACCACACACTGGGGTCCACTGCGATAAATCACTGCACTCAACTAAGGACAGACACAGCTTGCTGGGTTTGTCTTAAGAACACGTCAGCAATGAATGGATGGGTGACAGACATGTTCAAGGTCCTCCATCTTTTAAACTGCAAATGCTCCAGCTTCAGAACCCAACTGCCCAGGTGTTAAGCCCAGCTTCTCCATGTGACCCTGCACATGGCTCGGATGTGGCCATGTGCACACACACATGCACACGCGTGCATACACACACACACACACACAGAGAGAGAGAGAGAGAGAGAGAGAGAGAGAGAGAGAGAGAGAGAGA
>NW_021621692.1:5898389-5927830 GCF_004785775.1 Grammomys surdaster
GAGAGAGAGAGAGAGAGAGAGAGAGAGAGAGAGAGAGAGAGAGAGAGTGTTAGAGAGAGAACCTAGAGACTGGAGCAGAGCAGATTAATGAGTGAAAGTCACTTAAAAGAATGTGGGCTATGTCTCGTCCAACCCCACATGCCCAGGCCAACAGCTTAGGATTCCTGAGCCAGAAGAGGCTCTCACCATGGTAACCACAGAAGCCTTAGTGATCAACTGCTGTGTGCTGTACCTGGGATCTGAAAGACAAGGGTAGAGCTCCCACGAAACCTAAAATTTGGTCCTGGAAGGAGCCCCCAACCAATAGCTGGTTCCAGAAACTCCCTATAGTGGTTATATTGTCGACAGGGCAAACACATAGCCCTCTGTACACAAGGAGAAGCCACAGAGCTGTACAGTCAAAGGCATACTCTGTCCTGGGGTTTTCTATGATCAACTGGATGTTTCTGATGAACCCCTTTCGATTTTTTTCTGGACTAAGACACACACTATAGCAACCAAATGCTTGAAAAAAGGAATACAGAGTAACACTCCTGGTGGGTCAGGCCCATCTGTCTATTGAGTACAGTCACGCCGGGCCAGAACAAAGCTGAGGAGTTCCCTGGCCAAGGCTGGGGTTGTTTTTCTCATGAGGGTGCCAGCCTTTGCCATGTAGTGGCGAATGGCATCTGCACTCCAGGGATCTGGAGAACAGGATGGTCCTCCGAATGTGACACTACTCACAGGTCACCACAAGCCTACTGCTAACAAGCCTACTGCTAACCTCTCATTCATAGAAGGAAAAGAAAAAGAGAGGTGTCTGCCTTGCTCACCTAGGCCAGTAGGGTTCCAAGGCCACCAGGACTATCACAGTGGGGGTGGGGCGAGGGAGGGGCTTCCATAAACACCAGGTTCTGGGCCCTGCACCACGGTTATTGAGTCCAAAGCTCAGAGGTGGGTGGAGCCAATCCCGACCAGCTGACTATAGTGACATCAAGTTGGTGCTAAGCTTCAAGGTTTCCCAAAGGCATCTACCATCACCCCCAACAGCCACCAACATCTTCTCTGTCGTGTATACCACAGCTCTTAGTGATGATGTCGCAACTCTGGGGCATCTTGGGGGCATTCAGGATCCCCACATGGCTATCTAAAGGAGTGATGGGTATGTGGATCATTTATCTAAAGATCTAGAAAGTTCTAGAGGATACTAAACCGTATACTGGTCAGCCCAGCCACTACAGAGGCTGAGGCAAAATAGTTTACCCTAGTTGTGTCAGTTGCTTTCTTATTTTTTCTTCCTTGATTCATTAGTGATTGATTAATGGTTGATTTGTTCTGAGGATGGAACTTGTTGCTTTACAGATCCTAGGCAAGTGTTTTGCAAATGAGCCACATCCTCACAGCTATCCTTGATAGAGCCCTACTCCTACCCTTATTCCTTGTTCATAAATATAACATTGTTGAAGACTACCTCAAACACTTTCAGCAGCAGAGTGGACATAGATATACTTAATAGTATGGAGCTTTTCTAAAGCACCGTCCAACCCCAGTGAGAAAGGGAAGGGCTAGATTTTCAACACAGCAGAAAACATTTATAGATGCATTTGTAATGATGCTTCCTGGACACTAGAGGGCGCCATACCCTAAGAGTCTGGAGGCCCTGGCCCTGGCCCTGACTCTAGAGCCCTGAATAGGCTCCACCTAAGGAAGTACAAGCTTAACAGGATAAAAGGTCCCAGATATCCTAGCTGCAAGCCTCTAGACATAGGCTCAGATCCAGCTGCTAGAGTGACCAATAAGCAGGTGCCTGGAGGCCCACGAAGAGGAGTCAGACATGTACCATATGCTCGCTGCACTTGCTCCTGTGTGTGCCAATCACCTACATAGCAAACATTTTCTTACACACATCTCTTTGCAACATTCCCAGGCTCCATTTGTCCACCAATGGGGAAGGCAACTCGGTGGCCAAGCATTTATCTCAAATGTGCTTTGGGTCCCATCCTCAGCACCACAGAGAGTCTACACTGACTTGCAAGCAGAATCCAGGGAGGGAACGCCAGGCAGAGATCCTCAGTCAGGGAAACCATAACCCAACCCTCTCCAACCCACCTGGGCAAGGCTGACGCCCATGCCACCAGGCCAACCCTGCAGAAATAACAGAGCGGAGAAGTCACCATTTGGTGTCGGTATGGGTGTGGGGACATATACTGAACTTTAGCACCCAAAGGCCCCTTCTTCAATATACTTAATAGTCAGAGACTTATCTAAAGCACTGTCCTACCCCAGTGAGAAAGAGAAGGGCAGGATTTTCAGTACAGCAGAAAACTGGTAGATTTATAGATGCATTGGTAATGGTGCTAGCTGGACACTAGAGGGCGCCATATCCCAAGAGTCTGGATGCCCTAGACTTAACTTTCCTTTTTTACTTCCTAAGTCTCTTGTCAAAAACAATCTCCCCGAAACGACTCCCTAGTAGAGAGAGACACCATGTCAACTGTAAGAATAGGTCTGTCAAAGCCTATTTTTTGACTGAGAGTAGAGACAGAATTTAGAGAACCAGATGCTTTGCTCCAGAGGACACCCATCCAAAGAACAACCAAAGAAGCAACATTGTGGCCATTCTGAAAGTGACACACTTTTCAACGAAGGAAAATGCTTGACTCTGTTGTGTCAATTATGTGAACAACACGGCTGTAAAGTGGAACTTCTAATCTTGTTTTTAGTAAGGACCCTAAAAGAGGAAAAAGTGAACACGGAGGGTTCCCAAGAAGCACAGGCCCTGGGATAAGAGCAATCCCTCTGGCATCCAGGACCCCTCCCCTTGATCCTAAGGCTTCTGGCCTCACTAGCCACAGCAACTGGTATCTGGAAGCCTCCTGCTGACAGGGGAACCTGACAACCGTCTTAAAGCCAATGGTCTAAGTGCCAGGAGGGTTGGGAGAGACAGAAGGTCACATGCAGGTATCCTTGATTTATGAGCAACTTATAGCCTCTGATCACAATGGAAACCAAACATCAAAAAAGCACTTAATTCAGCCAGCTTCCCACACACCCCAACTTAGGGGTGCAGACCCCCTTAGCTAGCACAGCAGGCTGGGGTTTGTAGCTGGCTACCCTTGCCCAGATATCATGGAGGGGCTGAGGATGGGGCCACATGACAGCCAACCCAGGGAAAGACCCAGTTTACAGGGAGAGCATTTCGCTCATACCACAGTAAGGTCAACAACTCCTGAACCGTGCTGGGGATGGCGTACGTAAAGGAGGGCCTGCAGAACACACGTGAGGTCCTGGGGAAAGATGGAGGGTTTTCTGTGTGTTGTGGTTTTGTTTTCTTGCTTTAATGGACATTTAAGCAAGGGAAGGTTGGGGCCCATATGACCAAGGAAAGTCCCAGGTGCTCAATGAAGTAAGAGGTGTGGAACCAAAGATGGGTTGAGCTCCCCTGGTGGCAAGCCTTCTGACTCTGACAGACACTGCCTGCACAGCGTTGATCATAAAGAGGGCTGAGTAACCGGGGAACCCCAGGAAGAGGAAGAGCAGAACTGGCAGTAGAAAGGACCTGCCTGTGGATGAACGAAGGGCTAAGAGGCAGCACTGGGCGAGGGTGAGGGGGAAGAAGAGGATCTTGGACGGGGTCCCCAAGCCCAAGACACAGGACTGCTTAAAAACTGTCAGCTTTTGTCTGGGGTTTGAGGCTGTGGGCTCAAAGGATGAGAAGGGGGCCTGCGCCCAACTCCATGGGCTTCCCTCCAGTCTCACTCAGGCACTGCTGAATGCACCTGACTGAGAGATCCACTTTCCCTCTCGGCCATCCTCATGGGGTCTTTGGGAACCGGCTGAGGAGTTATCTAGCAATGCAGTATGGGAAACACAAGTCAGCTCATATGTTCCTGTTATTTATATCTTTAAAAGGTAGTGCACACCCACACACAAACACACACACAAACACACACATAAACACACACACACACATAAACACACACACACATAAACACACACACACACATAAACACACACATAAACACACACAAACATACAAACACACACACATAAACACACACACACACAAACACGCAAACACACACATAAACACACATAAACACATATAAACACACACATACACACACATACACACACATAAACACACACACACATAAACACACATGCAAACACACACATAAACACATACACACACACATACACACAAAGTCTCTCATTCCACCCTGTGTTAAAGCAAACCAAAACCACAAAAGATTAATCATTAAAACTTTAGAAACCTAATACCCAGGCACTGGGGTAGCCTGAGAAAACAGCAGTTTGTTCTCAAGGATACGGGGCAGAAAACCCGCTTCTGTTTCAAAATGGGAGAGCGCAGAATGAGTCCTGTGTCTCTGTCACAGCGATGTGATAGAGACATCCACCAAGACTTTCAAGGAGACACCAGGTAGGTTTCAGCTTAGGCCCCTGGCTACTCCTCCCTGCACACACTAAGGGCCCTACTACCCACAGGCAGCCTGCTCATGCCCTGGCACTTCCCAGCTACGGCTCCTGCCCCCAAAAGGAACGACCCTTTGGGTTAAAAACTCTGCAGCATCACCACAAGTTTGCATACGCATATGTGCATACACACACACACACACACACAGTAGTTCCACTTAAGCAATCCATAAGCTGGGGCAGTTGGAGCTTGAGGCCCGGCCATGAACTTGAAAGAGGACAATGCACCTTTTCTCTTTTGAGGGAAGTGTTTGCTTAACACTCTGCCCTCTGAAGGCCAAAGAGAAGAGAAGAGCCAGGCTGTGAAGGGAGGACCAAGGTTCGGCACCTGGAAGGCATCCCAAAGCCAACTGCCCAGGGGCTTCGGCAGGAGGGGAGCACGGTATGAGAGGGCAAGAAATGGAGAAAGGGTCCCCAGGGACACTGAGCCTGCACAACCACTTATAGGAACAAATGGCCCTTAAGCTATGGCTGTGTGCCAGAATGTTCCAAAAGGCTTAAAAGATGTGGAGCCGGAAAGCAGAGGAGAAGATGGAGGCCGAGATGTGCCCATACAGCCCCAGGTTCATGGCTGGACACCGTTCCTCACCGTGCCCCGCTACCACATCAGGAACCCCTTCCCCAGAGCCTCCCTCATCCGATGTAAATGCATAGCCCTACACACAGCTTCTAACCCAGTTGGGCCCAATGGTAAACTAGAGAAAGACAGGCCATATAGCATCCATAACTACGGAAACATAAATGAAGCCAGCGTGCGGGGGAGATGCTAGGGTGAGAGCTTGCTGCAAAGGGCCTGAGTTCAGAGCCCAGCACCCTCATACAGAGCCTGGTGTGAATGCGTCTGTGCCTGGATCGTTGGGATGGAGACGCAGAGGTAGGATGTAATCACTGGGGCTTGCAGACTGATAGCCTAGTTCCAGTGAGAGCTGCTGTCTTAAAGGAGTCAGGGGAAGAGGGATAGAGCAGGCAGGGTACTTGACATGTCCCTCTGACCTCCACATACTCACAAGGCTACACATACATACAGATGGACAGACAGACACACACACACAGCAAAAGCACCATGTCCCTCAATAGTGACAAATGGGAAAGAAAGGGCTAAGAAACAGGAACACAAACCCCACACTCCGCAGTTCTGCAAACCCACACATGAGCCAGGAAGAGAGATCCCTAGGTGAGTGTATGAAATGACCCCACGCACCAAGTGTCCCTCCACTTCCCTCCCATCCCTGATTTCAGGTCATGGCCTCTTGATGAGCAATGCACAGGCCACTTGCCCAGATTACATTTCTACCTTTGTCTACCTGGTCAGTCATGACTCTATACCATGAACACATGGCTCCTCGTGGAGGCCGACCATCCTGTGTATGCTCGCCCACTCGGGCACCTGCCTTTCCTACAAAACTCTCATCCCCCCCATTCCTCCGTGTGTTAGTGGCTTTATTTGTCGTTGTGATGAAAGCAACTTATGGAAGAAGATGTTGACTTTGAATCCGGTTTAAGGGAGCGGTGGCAAAGGCCCGTCAGAGGATGAGTGAAGCAGCTGGCTTCGCTGTGTCCATTATCAGGAAGCAGGAGAGAAGCATCCTGGTGTTGGCTCAGTTTCTCCTTATGAGTCAGTCCTGAGCCTGGGCTGATAAGGATGGGCAAGTCTTCCCTCCCCAGTTCAACCTCTGGAAAAAACTCTCACAGACACACACCCACAAGTGTGTTTCCTAGGTGACTCCAAATCCAGTCGGGTTGACAGCAAAGATCACCCCTCACATTCAGGGTGACGGCTCTAAGAACACAGTGGCCTCCCTCACCTGCAAGTCAGTGTTCTGTGCTTCCTGTCTCTCTGCACAGCCTAGAGCCATCTCATGCTTCCTTCCTATGTCCTGGCTGGGAGCTCCTAGGATGTCTGGGGTTCTGGCTACCGCACCTTGATCAAGTTCGTTTCCTCCCCCTTTGCCTAGGCCAGACGTTCAATACCCTTTGAGAAATACAGACATGGTTCCCCATCCCAGAGTCCTCAGGTAGGGGAGGATGGTAAAGAGGAAGGGGGTGGAAATAGGAGGTCATGCCTCAGTGTTCACATACTGCAGCCTTAAAAGCCACCTGGGAGAGAGGGGGGTCAGCTTCCGCTTACCTCTTAAGCCTGGGGAAGGGTGCTACTAGCATCTGTCCCCCAACCCCTATCCTGGCTACTTTGGAGGGACAGGAACAAGGCCTCGGGGAGTCAAGTCCTTCCTGGGTAAAAATAGGGCTAGACCATGTTCCAGTCTCCCACTTAATCGAATTGCCAGGAAACAGCCCTTCTCCATCAGCCTAAATTAAGCCCCAGCAGCCTGGATGGAGGAGGTCCCGTCTCTAAAACTGGCAGGCAAGGCAGGAAGCACAGAAAGAGACAGGCCAGGCAGTGCAGGACAAGACAAGGCTCTGAGCCCGGAGGGTAACCCCACCCCTCCCAGATCATCCTTGGTTCCCATTAGCCTGTTTTCTGTCAAGAGTTCAACAGGCCCTAGATGCTGTGAGGTTTAGTGCCCTCACTCTCCGAGTTTCTCAAGTGAATAAAATCAGATGTGAAAAGCCTCAGAAGGGCGGCCTGATGGAGCCAGAAGCAAATCAGTCACCACCCAGGCACCTCTGAGCACACCCGGCCTTCTGGTCCTCTGGATATGGACTTTTAAAAGCAACTCAAGCTCACAGTTAGGCTCGGAGGAAAAGAACCACCCCAAGGGGGAATTATGGTACAGGATGGGAGTTCAGATGGTCCCTAAGAGGGCCATGGGGAAGCTGCACTGAAGAGAGCTGGACATCTAGGAAGGACATACGGGTTTCCCAATCAAGAGATCTGCTTCAAATTCTAGCTGTCTCCAGGCTGGGAAGATGGCTCAGTGGATCGAGGGCTTGCCATGAGACATGAGGGTCTGAGTTTCTTTCCTGTTAAGACAAAGCCAGTGCCAAGCATTTGTAATCAATCCCAGAGCAGAGGATGGAGGTGTGCATCCCTGGAACAACTTATCCTGCCAGCCAGTCTGGCCGCATCAGCAAGGCTCAGGTCACACAAGGTGGACTGTTCATGAGGTTGACCTCTGGCCCCTTTATAAGAATGCACACACACCTGCACATGTGCACATACATGTACATGTAGTAAGCAAGCCAGCAAATAAAAGCCCACATCTGGATACCAGCTAGGTAGGAGACTCAAAAGCCCACATCTGGACACCAGCTAGGTAGGAGACTCAGTACCTCAGGCTGTGCCAGGAAGGACAGGGACCACTCCCAATGTCTGAGTGAGAAGGAAAGAGGTGTGTGTGTGTGTGTGTGTGTGTGTGTGTGTGTGTGTGTGTCTGTCTGTCTGTCTGTCTCTCTTTATCACTCTGTCATCATTCCTGTGTCTCTCTCAGAATGTCCCAGAGGCTTGGTACCCAGTGGCTACTCAGGAATGATTAAGCAAGAGCAGGCAGAAGAAATGGGCTGGGAAGAACAGTGGTGTGGACAGGCAAGGTGCACATGGGGGACCAGCCTTGCAAAGCAGCACTCACTCAACCTCCCTGAGGAAACCTCTGTTCCTGGGCATCATCCACTATGTTTGCCTCCTCCTCAAAGCAGGCTCCTTCGAGCCAACAATGAAAGAGGCACCCAAGAGGCAGGGCCCCAAATCAGTTCAAAGGGGAAACATGAACCATTTACTTTGGGGGGAAAATGGATACCAGCAGGCCACTGTTAGGTCACCCGCTTTTGACTGTTATGAACCTTATGCTTCCAGGGTCACTGGCAATGACAAATGAAGGGATCCCAAGCACAGAAGGAAAACCACATTGCCCCATAGCTAGGAGCCCACTAGGGGGCGCTAGCAGATCACCAGAGTCAACAGGACCGGCTGAGACCCTGAGCTGTCCAGGTCGCCCTGTAAAGGAGAGGCAGAGAGAGACCCTCCCTCCCCCACACAGGGGAAGCTCGTTCTTCCTCCTCTCAGCCCAGCTACACCTTCTGGCTTTTCTCTGGTGCCCCAAAGGCTCTGCTGTGACCACAGGTCAGAGGTCCTCACCATTTGACCTGAGGATGGGGCGTCACTGCAAGCAAACAACCTGGAGTCCTTAGGTTGAGTGTGACCTGTCACCCACAGGATCTATCTGCCACTGTGAAGCGAGGATAAAGACAGGCTATCCGCACAGTGCGGACGTGACCATGGGGATGCCTGACCCTCAGCAGCCTTCAGCAAGGCAGGCAACATTGCTAAGCACTTGCAACAGTCTCTGTAGCCAGAGGGCTTGGTTTGGGGCCAGGTGGCACCTCTTAACATGCTGTGTGATTGGCAGCAACTTACTTGCCCTCTCTGTGCTTCTCTCTCCCCATCAAACAGAGGTCACAGCAATGCCTATCCCTAAACACCTTGTGAAGAAAACACGCACACGTGTGTGTTTGAGCATACATATATGTATGTACCACAGTGCTGACAATTGCTGAAAGTTACAGCCCAGACCCTAAAAACCTCAACCATCTTTCTAGAACATTCTCAGAAGATATTTAGTCTCTCTCCAGTGAGACGTGCCACAGAGACTGTCCAGACCCCTAGGAAGTCCTCCTGTTGTCCCACAATACATTATTGAGTCTGTCAGAACAGAAAGGTCACTTCCAGTACCACACTGTCTGGCGAGGCATCCATGACTACTGTCATGTGACAAAGACAAATTCAGCAAGGACTCCAGTGATAATCCAGAAAGAAATGCATCCTCCAAGGAGCCAGGGGTCTAAGTTAAAGACAAAGCCAAGGGGCCAGAGAGATGATTCTGAGGTTAAAGGCACTGGCTACTCTTCCAAAGGACCCGGGTTTAGTTCTCAACACCTATAAGGCAACTTATAGCCATCTATGTCTGTAGCTCTGGGGGTCTGATATCCTCTACTGTCCTCTGTGGGCACTGCATACACACGGTGCACAGACATACATGCAAGCAAAAGACCCATCCATATAAAATAAAATAAAATAAAAAATAAAATGCTAGGCATGGGGACGGGAGTCTGTAAAGTCATTACTTAGAAGACTGAGGGAGAAAAATCCTAAGTTTGAGATCAACCTGCATAATATAGTGAATTCAAGGGCAGCCTGGGCCCCTGGTATACCCACAATCCCAGGGGAAAAAATCTGAACTGATGGTGAGAAAGGAAACAGAGTCAGTGGAGTGAGAGGACATAACTGCACAGGTGTCTAGAAATGAACTGTCACAGTCTCCCAGAGGAGGTGAACTGTCACAGTCTCCCAGAGAAGTGAACTGTCACAGTCTCCTGGGGAGCTCTGCGGAAGAGGTTTGCTTCTTCATTAGCACCAGATACATACAGTCCCTACTGACATCCTCCTCCTGGGATCCCACTGGCTGATTTCCAATCTCCAGGGACATCTCTGTCCTGGCATCAGATCAGCCAGCCATGCTACACAGCAGGCGAACCACACGCCTGACCAAGAACATACCTACCAGAACAGACCTTCCGTCCACTCTCTCTCCTAACCCCAGTGGGGGACACACTTTAGTGTAGCACACCTACCAGGACAGACCTTCCGTCCACTCTCCCTCCTAACCCCAGTGGGGGACACACTTCAGTGTGGTGCTTCCTCCTCCCCAGCACCACCCTCAAAGGACTGGACTGATAAGTAACATAAACCACAAACACACTCCAGAATGAAAGGTCTTAGATCGGCCACTCCTGGAACTCCCATCAAGGTGGGTGTCTTGGTCCCTCTGAGCCTCTTCCAGGGACCCAGGACCTCAGAAGAGAGGCAGCGATTGTCCTGTACCACAGGCCTCATTGCCTGCACCCCTGCCCCGACCTCCCGAGACAAAGGCGTCTTTCTCCTTGCTCCTCGGGGTCACCACATTTTCCTCAGACCTGTGCTTGTTTTCTTTCTGCCTGGGCCCATCTTGGCTTGCCTCCCCCAGCACCAGCATCCCCTGGAGACAAACGCTGTATTGTTTCCCATAGACCTAATAAATGACTCCGGCCCCTAGCCACCCCCACCTCCTACCACTAACTTGCTCACCCTCCCAGCCTTGCTGTCTGAAGTCTCCCTCATGCAAAGCATCCCTACCATGGAAGAAGAACGGCAGTCTCATGATAGAGTTGGGGGAGGGGTTGGGGGAGGGAGAAACACTTCCTTGTGTTCTTCTGGAAGAGGGCTGTCCAGGGATGGGAAGTGTCCCAGGCCTATTTAACCCAGCCCCTCCCTCTGGTTCACATACAGGTGCCAACGGTAAAACAGTTTTCCAAAACACGCCTCTTACGCATTGGGGTACACCTCTCATGGCCCCTCAAAAAAGTCCAGGTAGAATTGGCCCAAAGCCAAACAGCAGCTGATGCTCCTCCCCAACAAGACAAGTCAGTCCCCCCCCCCCCCAGATGTGTTTGAAGGCTGTCCACAACTCCTGCATGAGTTTCTACCCCAACGGCTTGCTCTCCTGAGCTACTGGAAGGCAGGATGCAACCACACGCATGAGCAATGAGCCAAAAATAAGACGCTTGTCACCTTGCCCGACACAGATTGACACACTGGCTGTTCCAACTTGGTAGGGTTCAGGAGTCAGCAAGAAATGCCCAGAGCCTCTATCTTGGCAGAGCAAGGAAAGGTGGTATGAAAAAGACACCGGCCACATGGAGCTCCGACCTCCCGTCTGGCGCTAACATTCACCAACCACCTCCAAGGGCTGATGCAGCCACCAGATCAGCCAGGTCAGTGACATGACATCCTCATCCCCTGTCCCTCACTGCCCCTCTGTCTCTGGATAAGGCTGTATAGGACAGTAGAGACTCCATGTCTTCACTGTCCTGCTGGAAGAACCCTACCCTCCTCCAAGAAGAGACTGGGGGCTTCAGAACCAAGACAGATGGACCTGAGCCACAGAAGGATGCAAACAAGACCAGAAGATGATGAGCCCCTGCCTGCCTCTCACATGTGATAGCCCAAACACACAGACCTGGCCAGGACGTGAGAACTCACGGCTGGTATTCTGCCTGGGATATGAAGAGGCATAGCAAGTCACTGTAGCTTAATTTTTTTTCAATGCCTACTTTTAATAACGGTTCTTAAATGTTTGAACTTCCCTTGTAACCCACTACCCACCAGAGGTAATGGAAAGGAAATGTTATTAGGATATGGGGGAAGTGGACCTGTTTAAGAAATTGTTCTTTAGAACAAAACATCCTTTCACCTATATCCGCTTCAGGAAAACATTCCTTCCCGTGTTTGCCCCAGGAAAACACCATCCAATGCAGCTGACTCTCCAAAGACCCTTAAGTTTCCACTTCAAGTCATCTACCAAGAGCAAAAGAAGTTAAGACCAAGACACCCAGACACATCCCAATGGGTACCAAAGGCGGGTCTCTCTATAATGCAGTGAATGGGAAGGCCTTGAACACCCACGTGCAAGAGGTGGGTGTTATCAGCATGGTAAGGGAATGACCAAGGAACCGCAGGAGAGGCAGTGACTGTCACCAGAGACAAAAATGGATGGCGTGGGTGGGAGAACCGATCCATGCCCAGCCAGCCATGGGCCACGAGGACTCTTCTGGAGTCCATAGTTGTCAAAAGCCTACACACAGCACTTCCTATATTCTAAACTCAGTTCTGGAAGATGGAAAGGAAGTAGGGGCCCATCTTCCATGTCCAAGCTGGGGCTGCTAATGTCTGTCCAAACCTAGCATTCATCCACTCTCAAGACCTGCGCCATCCCCAACCGTCAGACAACAGCCTCAGCTCCTCCCCTCCGCTCTGATCTGCTGACCGTCTACCCAGGTTCACCACTGTGCACAGTAGTACCTTGGTACAGACCAGCCCCGCGTAGCTGAGGGATGAGGAATTTCTCATGTAGCAGGCTTTCAACTGCATCCTAAATACCTGAGTTTGGCATCTTCTGCATGCACACGTGTGTTCAGGCAGGAAGTCCCATGCTCACCAGCCCACTGACAGGACACTAGGCTTCCTGAGAGCCATATGCCACCTCCTTCAGGATATGTATCCCCAAAGCCCAGGAGCCCCTGCCATCTGTAGGAGGACACCAACACCCCTCTTCACCACTGCCTGGCATGGCCAGATCCACTCTGCCCCTGGGTGACCTCCGTTCACACTCCAGGCAGCCTTTGGTGTCGGGACTGCAGGTCCCACAGTGGGCACAGTGCTTGGCTAGACAACAGTGCTTTAAGGACCTCATGCTTGCAGAGTCTCAGCGCATCCAGTCTCACGGCTATCTTACAAGAGTGAGGATACTGAGCTCAGCCACAAAGCCCACCTGGACAGCCCTTTACACCTGCCACAGCTCCCTGCCTCCTCCCAGGGTAGAAAAGGAAGAGCAGAGACATAAGACCAACACTCGGGAGCCTCCTGCCTCTGCAGCACTCGGTCCAACACACACACACACACACACACACACACACACACACATACATACATACACATACACACACACACACAGCACACATGCTCGAAAGTGCACGCATACATACATACATACATACATATGCACATACATACATACATACATACATACAACACATGCTTATGTGCACTTACACATACAGTTTCAGGGCCTACCAAGCCTCTTGAGGAAAAACAAACAAAGGCTCACAGACAGGGGAACCCTCCCAGGTGAGGGGTGAGAAGTCCTCTCTCTAGAAATGTTGTCAGAGAGGGGTGCTCATAGTAAGACTATGACAGGAGGTCCCTAAATCCGGTTTGTATGCCAAAGCAGCCAGGCACTCCCAGTGGTCTGAGCTGGCTCAACCCTCTACCCTCCCCTCACAGGTGTGTGCTCAGCCCTCCAGAGATAAGGCCACCTGGACACCTTCACTCTCTTGAACCTCAATGGCCAGCGCTCAGCTTGTGCTGAGGAGGCTGAGAAGGGGCAGGAAGGCCATGGATAAAGCCCAACCCAGAGTCAGCTCCTAAAAGGCACGGGCCTGGCAATCTCCATCAACCGCTGTGATCTTCATCCATCCAGCCCCATGACACCCCAGACAGTTGTCATGAATGAACCCTTTAAGAGTACAGCCTCTGGGTTGAGTGCCTATACACCTCTCTCTCTCTCTCTCTCTTTCTCCCTCTCTTTCTCCCTCCCCCCTCTCTCCCCCACTCTTCCCCTCTTCCTCCTTCTCCCTGCCTGTCTCTGTCTGCTTGTCTCTCTCATACCCTCTCCCTTCCTCTCCCCTCTCTCCTTCTCCTTTTCTGTCTCTCTCTCTCTTTCACTCTCCACCCTCTTCACACACACAGGCACTTATAGATGGTCACCCACCCCAGTGAGCCACCAAAAGTCCCTGAGACTATGACTCTTCTAAAATACATACACAGCTGGGGCCCAGTCTACTGAACTGGGAGGTTTTCCCTAACCAAATAATAGGGGAAAAAAAATATAATCACTTCACTTTGGGACGTCTCCCTGGCCAGCAAAGACAACTTGCCAAAGGTCTTCCCCCCACCTCGCCCCCTGTTTTCCAGAGAGGGGGAGGGAGGACTTTAGGATCAGGATCAGTTACCTGATGAGAAACTTGCAACTGACCATCCCATGCCAAGATTTCCCCCAAACTGCAATGATAATAACCCGCAAGGCTCTTCCCATCAAAGCCCACAGACCCCCGTCTTCTGTTTGCTCAGACCCCTGCTCTCCGGCACAAAGTCTTTATTGGTCTCCCTGCAGGGGTGAAAATAAAGGGGGTTTTGTGCTCCTCCTGTCCCCCCTCCCTATGCTGGCTGAGAGAGTTTATCTGACATTGCAGGAGTCTTTGTAAACTGAATGTCCCAGGATAAGCGGTCCCTTAAGAGTCCCTTGGCCTGGGACAGAGGGACCCTCTCCAGAGGAGAATGGGGAGCTTGTTCCAATGTTCTTTTAATAGGGGGGGCGGGGTGTCCCCAGGACAGGCCTCCAGCACGCTCACAGAAGGGTCTCTGTCCCAGGGCTACAATGAAGGGGATTCTTAAAGACAGGGAAGCCGAGAGGGGAGGGGGAGGAATTTTTTCCTAAGGGGAGGGGAGGGAAGTTGGAGGGAAGGAGGGAGGGCGGCAGTACTTCTCATGGCCAGAACAATCCAGGCTGTAACAAGGCCTCTCTATGCCTCAGGAACAACTGAATGGCTGGGCCTTACCAGCTCCACAGAGCAGAATTCTCCTGGCATCCGGGTCTCCTGTCAGCACAAGATCTGCCTCCCAAATCCAGGATGTGAGCTACCAGCACACCAGGAAAAAAAAAAATCTTTCTTACAAGGAGAGGAACCTTGGTTACCTTGTCCTAAGCAGGCATCCTCCAAAAGTCATTAGAGTCTCCACTCAGGGATCGGATGGACACAGTACCCACCAAACCTTTAAATAAACAGTGTTCTGTCAAATCACAGAGGAGACCCATCACTTTGGCGACTCAATTGCTTATTTTGGTTCGAGGTCACCGCTTTCTTTTTCAAAGCCATCCCAAACCACACAGATGTTTTAGAAAGATTGCCACGAGAGGCTGTTTTGTATTCTGACTCTATTGACTTGACTATGCACAAGTCTAAGAGATTAAGAGATCTTCCTGGAGTGAGGTGTCCACTCAGATCAGCACCAGCAATCCCCTGCCTTGTCTGTGGCCATCTGCCCGCAGGAAGCAGCTAAGGAAAGCAGAGACACCTTCAATGTCCAGATTAACCAAAGAGGCAGAGTCACCTGGTACTCAGAGAGGATATTGGGACCCTAGGCTATGCTGGACTATGCTGTGATGTCACACCAAAGGACAAGGCTGGGATAGGCAGGGCTGACCAGGACTTTGTAGATAGAAACAAACACAGAAGATAGAAGTCTAAGGATCCTGGGACCACTCCACACAGACCAGTATCCCCTGTGGGAAGTACAATGGAGCCGCCTCTGCAGCAGGATTTGGATCAAGGACACTCCCACCTCCACCCCAGCCCCCACCTTAGCCGCAGTCAGGCACCAGCCCAACATCAGAACATTGAGGCCTCTTTCCTACTGATTCACCTTGAAGAGATCAAAGTTGACCTGGGGTTGGCATCAGGCAGCAGCAATGAAACCAGAGAACACATATCTATGGTTCCATGGGAGAGAGAAACCCAGGCGTGCAAAATGGTGGTAGTGGCAGTACACAGAGCTACAGGCCATCGGCAACGGGAAAGCTCGAGAAGAGGAATTCTAGGTGCAAAAGAAAACTTTGCAAAAACGAGAAAAGCAAATCCTGGATAAGTTTATCCTGGTCCGTTGGATGAAAATATCGGCCTCCAGTTCACCTTCATTGCTGACCATCACCAACCTCACCGAGGTGGATAAAGAGGAGGAGGAAGATAAAGCAGAGGAAGGACCCAGGGAAGGTCCTGAGCTGGCACTAGTCATTGCAGACCCCAGTACGTACAGGCTACAGGGTACCACTTGGCCTCTTCTCCTCACATCTTACCGCTCACCCCAGCCACTCAAGCTGACACATCCCCAGGCTGGCTATTCGTCCTGCCTTCCTTCCACACTGAAGCCTACATACTGCCTTTATACAAGTCATCTCACGTAAGCTGATGGAAACCACAGCCCAAATTTTACACTTCCTAGAGAAAAACCCCAAGGGGAATTGGGTCTTCTAGTTAGAAAATGGAAACTCTCCCCTCCCTCCCCCCAGTTAAATCCAGCAACAAGAGAGCACAGATGTGCCCTGGTCCAAGCAGATAGAACCATGTAGTTGACTTTCTCAAATTACAGAAGGGCTTAAGGTCAGGCTGGGGAGATGGTTCAGCTGGTTGCACTGGCTGCACAAACCCAGTGGTTGGAGTTTGATTCCTGGAACCCAGGTTAAAAGCCAGATGCTGTGGTGTTTCTCTATAACCCCGACGCTCCTACGGTGAGACATATTCAGAGAGAACAGGATGGGAGCTCATACAAGCGGTGGAGTGGTAGAAACAGGAAAAATCCTGCCTCGAAGGCAAGATGCAAGGAGAGTAGACTCCTGAGAATTGTCCTCCAACCTTCATGTGCACACACGTGTACACACATACACACATATGCAGGCACACACACATATCTATATACATCTGCACACACACATGCTACAATCTAAACACTTTTTTTAATTAGTAGAAGGATTTAAATCCACCTACTACAATGAACGATGCCTTCTTCAATCCCAATCTTCCCTCAACCTCAAGGTCACACAGGGGCTTCCGTTCTCCACCCTCCCAGCCATGTCGATTAAAGACTAAACTGTACAAAGGACCCAGTGCACGATGGCAGAATGTCGGTGCAACTCAGACAAGGAAGGACATCTCAGCATCCCATCAGAAGACCATGTTGAATAGTTCCCCCTAGTTCCAGGCATAGCACCCAAAGAGTGAGCCCAGCAATAGGTCTGCCCTGCAAGCTAAGCTTTTGAGTTCCAAGAAAACAGCACTCTCCCGGTAGACTGAGCCTGAGAACCCCTTGACACTAGATCTATCTGCTTCCTCATCGGCCCATAGAAGCATACAACCCATCCTCACAAGCCTTCTTTATTGAGGATGCTGGGAAAACCCTCTCAGAATGGTCATTGTAAATGCCAATCATTACAAATGCCTAATGGGGGAGCGGTTCAATTCAACAAACCCAGGCTTCCGTGTCACTCGCTGGATTTCCACAGTGGAGCACGAGACTGAGCATGCTTTGAGCACGGGCACTGTCTGAAGCAAACGGGGGTACGACGGTGTTTTGGGGACGTACTAGTTTTAAAGACAGACCTGTCTCCATCTGATCCAGACTCTGTCACTGCAAGGTTGACAATGCCTCAAATTTATTGGTAGTTCTCCAAACCAGATGTCACGCCCCATGGGAGGGGTAAGAGGGAGACACATGGAAGGAATGGAAGTGAGGAGAAGCCTTGAACCCCTGGAGGGCTCAAGGAGAGTCCCTTACGGGCTGACCCAGTCATGAACCTTGTGGCTTGCATACTAATTACTCTGACACTGGCCACACTGTCTCATCTACAGAAGAGAGAGTCATCTATGTCCAATGGATTCTGAGAGGGTGAAGGAAACACTGTTCTAAGAAGACAAACCACACCCATAGACACATGATGCAAGTCTTTTCATTTGTGGCTTCTAGAACTTTCCAAAAGGACACACACCTACAAGCATGCGGCTAAAAGCTTTGTCACTGACTAGCCAGGTGACTCAGACGAGTGACAAAAGCTCCTGGAGCCTCAGTTTCCTCATCTGGTAAATGGAACAACTTGCTTTCGTCCCAGACTCCTTCAATACGTAAGAATCACACCTTCTTCTCCCCCTCACCCCTTAGGAAAACATTCCCTTCTCAAGCTTCAGACAGAAATAATCTATCCATGATGGTGAGATGCCCCCTCCCCTGACAGGGATAAATGAGGACAGCTGACGGCACCTCCCAGGGTGCCTAGCTTCCTTTAAGGGCTCACAGAACCCATGAGCATGAGTCACAGCTCCTCAAAGCCTACCTGTGTAGTGAGGATCAAGTGAGCAATATGGAGTCCCCCACCTCCAGTCCCACAGCCTGGAGATCAAAGCCGCCTCTCTCATGCGGAGCGCCTGGGAGATCTCCTTCCAAGTTGGCACATGAACGTGTGAACCAAAAAGAACCGTCTCAATTCAGCCACTTGTGCGGTGACGCCTGTGCTGACTCCATGTCTGGCTTCCCTGGGCTCTCAACTTCCCTGCAGGCTGCCAAACGCACGAGTCTGGCAAGAAGTCTGCCCAAATCCATTGCCCCAGCTCCTGGCTACTGGTTGTGAATGCCAGGAAGGGACAGAAGTCATCTCCCTCAAGGGACACAGGGGACAATAGCAAGGGCCTCTGGATACTCTGTCAGGGAACTGCTCTTTTTCTTCTTTGGAGAAACCCCAGGTGAAAGGTACCATTCAGAGTATCGGGATGCTTCTCTGTGACAACAACGTCGAGGAAAAAGAAGCCAGTCACAGGCGAGACACGGTGAGGCTGGATTTAGCAACCAGTGTGTCAAACTCCTGACTCCACGGTGGAGCGAGGCAATGTCTCCATGCAGAAACAAGACTCTTGGGTTCACAGAGGTAGAGGAGGAAGGGGCTACTAGGGCATGTTTGTCAGCCAGCTTCCCATGAGCGTCAGTACGCCTCCAGGTTCACAACAAGCAAACCTGAGTTCTTTGCCCAAAAGGTCTCAGGTACTCAGCTGTGTCCCGATGCCCGAGTTAGTCACAGCAAGTGTTGAGGGGCATCTCTCCATGTCTACTTTTGCTTCCATTGCAGAGTCCTGATGGAGTTGGGAAGCCAGGGTGTGAAGCACGTGACCTGAAAAGGCCCCCATAGATCATGTGATCCACCTCCTGCCCACAGCTGCAATGGGGAACGGAGGGCAGCCCAGGGTCTGTCCTAATGAACATTAACACTAGAAATCTGCCGAGTCCAGGGGCCTGAGATGCTGCCCTTCCTGCCCTTCACCAGAGGTAAACTTAACAAGGAAGCTGGATACAGATGATGTAAAGAATCAGGGGGAACGACATCAACAAATGCCCCCAAAAAGCACAGCCCTAAACTCAGTTGTTTGAAACCTAGGATCATTTTAAGCTGGGTCAAACCAGTTTCTCTGAAACCTGCAACTAAAAGCCAGTTACCAAGGTAAACACAGTCCTTTTACGAATGAGGGCTTGAGCCCAGAGGCCTAGCAAGATAGATCCAGTCATAGAAATGACAGGGGTAGGGTGGGCTGGACACTCTGTGGAGCCATGACTGTGGAGATTTGTGCGTATGAAAAGAAGTAACCTCTGGGCAGGACTAGAGACTGGCCCGTTCTTCTTCCTGCTAGAACCTGGATGATTGGCAGCTGATGCAGCCTGGAAAAAGGATAATTGATTGACCCACAATACTGTGATGCACCTGGCTGAGTCCTTCTTACAAGTCTAAATGATGTCGTCAGATGGCCAGTGTGGCCAGCGAGCCACACATGCGGCCACAGGTCTATCTTTCCCAAGCTGTTGCCTATAAGCAGACATATTGCTGGGGTGACAAGGGCCTGGAGAAAGGGTTTGGAAAGAGGCACGGGGCAGCCAGTTTCCCTCACAGCAATGAGGAACAGGGAGGGCCAGGATACAGGAAAGGTACTTAAGTAACGAGAAAAACCAACCCTGGAAAAGCCCAAACAGCCCAGTGGTCAGGGTGGGGCGAGAAACCAAGACCAGCTCAGGTCTCTGGTTAACCACATCCCTGGTTTCCACTCAGAAATCTAATTAAACCTCCGAATACCTGAACTCCAAGGTGGGCTTGCCAGCAACCACAGATTCCCTGAGATTCAATTTAACGCACAGACAAGTGTGTCTAGAGGCCAAAGAGGAGAGGTCGGGGCAGAGTTCACCCTGGGAAGAGGTCACTGGGAGTCATTTGCTCTCCTGCTAAGGGAGGGAAACCCCGCGGCGTGGCCCGATTCCTTCTGTCATCCCCCAAACGGCTGTAAGGAAGCACCCTGGATGCCCAAGTGTAAAAGTGAAAAGATTTTAAAAATCTAAAATGGCAAAGAGTTACATCCCCAGGAGCACAAGCCGTGTCCCTCTCACCACAACGGAGGAGGGTACAGACAGCTGAGAGGCATGCCATATGAGCACAGCCTGTGCCCCAGGGCTAATTACACCACTCACCGAAAATGTCCGCTCCCACATGGAGACTAGATGTTGGCACAGGATAGCTAATCACAACCCAGAACAGGCAGAACCTTCAGGGCTCGCATAGGAAAACACTAGAAGAAATGAGGTCACCTGAACCCAGCCATGATGCTGGCTCTCCATGGCATCTGCCCCCAAATCTGACACCTTGCTAGAGGTCTCAAGCTCTAACCCTTAGGCAACCCAGCCTTACAGGAAAGGGCTCATTAGTAAAAAGTAACTAAAAATGTTCACTTGCAACAATGTTCCTACGTGAAAATTTAAAGCTGTGGGGCAAGCAGGTAGAGAGGACACACCCCAGAGTTCCCCTAAACATTGAGACCATGCTCCCCTCCCATCCCCCACACGTCCACACCAGAGGCTTTCCCAACAGCTTCCTGTCCCAGCTCTGCCAGGTTAGGAATTCAGATCAACAAGTGAGTTCTGCTGGGTCAAGGCAAACAGCCTTGGCTGCACTTATCTGTGCCGGAAGGCCTTCCTCTGTCAGGGAAGATGACATCCGACTGTCACCGGGCCGAGGGTAATGTCAGATGGGACATGGGCACGAAAGCACCGGAAAACTGCAGCCCACATAGTAAGACTTCAGGAGCACACTAAGTCACCTAGCCTTGTCATCCAGAGACAGACAACTGTGGTGTACCCAGAGCTGGGGCCACCCAGAACAACTCTGCTGTCCCGGGTTTCCTCGGGGGAATTTAACTCCTAATGGAGTTTGCTTCCTCCAGGCTACAAGCACCCCAGAGGATGTGAGGGGGAGAGAGAGGGAGAGGGAGAGAAAGAAGTACAAGTGAGAACTAGAAAGTGCGCACAATCATTCGCTAGCAATGCAACAGGGTACAGCTACAGGGGAAGGCAGGGTGGATCGTGAAAAAAAAAATTAAGCATGAAATCACAACTTGACCCAGTAATTCTGCTTTTGTTTACAGATCCAAAGGACTGGAAGCAGGAACCTGGACGAATATTTACACACCCAGAACGGTAACAGCGTTATTCACCCTGGCTGGCTGGCCTCAGCAGAAGGAGGTGATGTTGGGAATCGGGAAGGAAACGCAATGGGCACACGTTGCTATAGCAAGGATGAACGTGAGGGCATTGTGCTAAGTGACTAGCAATCAGTCAAGGTCGCAGACAGGATAGATGGGTTTCCAGGGCCAGGAAGATGGGAAACAGGAAGTTGGTGCTTTGTGAGCATGGAGTTTCTGTTTGGGCAAACGCTCTCTGTGGAAGGAGGGCGACCGCTGAGCAGGGCACAGACCAAGTGCCACAACTATACATAGAAAAAAGACAAAGACGGTAAGTTTTACCTTCTGTATATTTTATTATGATAAAATAACAGTTAGGTTTTTTTTTTTTTTTAACGAGTTAAGAAGTCAGGTCTACAGACACAGTGATAGTCACCTAACAGTTCTGGGCGCCTTCTGAATACAGAGGAACCCCTAAAAGCCCGCACTCCCCAACACCTTTGCTTCTATAAGTAAAGCAGGGCAGATCCCCTCCTTCAAGTTGGCTTCTCACTTACACCAAAGACCACGAGAGGCCACAGGCAGAGGAATCAAAGGAATAGCAGAAGTGTCTAAGGGCACATCCAGCAGGCACTCTGTATTTGCAGTCTGAAGCAGGGGAAAAGCCCACAGTCCTGTGACTGGAAATGTGTCTACAGTTACGTGAAGCAAATGCTCCATAGATGGCTCACAGAGCATGCCAGCTGGAACTGGAAGGCAGACAAGGCTAGCTCTCCCATCCCAGGCTTCCCAGTCCAGTGAAGACAAAGGAAAACAGATTGACCAAATTAAATGAGGTCAGAGGTCAGAGGCCCGCTTGTAGGCCAAAGAAGTAGATGGCCAAGAAACACCAAAGATTATCGTCTTCTGAGCTCAGTCGCTCAGAAGGCAGGGTGGGCTGGCGACGGAATCGGTTTGATCTATTTCTAGGATTGCAGAACCCCAGCTCCTCCCCCCCATGCTCCCCCAAACACAGCCACTTCTGTCTAACCACACGCTAAGGCACCTGGATTCAAGACTCCTGTGCAAAAACCTGTAGCGACAAACCAGATCAGGGAGGAGGAGGTGATGATTCACGGTACAGGAAGAATTCTTGGATGGAAACCTGCTACCTCAGCATTCTTGCAGGTTGCAGGATTCCTCTGGGCTTTGGGGCTTTCACAGAATCAAACAGGAATGGTATTGTATGGGCCCCCCCCAGCCCTCAAACCCCCCCCACTCCCCACCCCAGGCATCACAAACTCAGTCTAGGAAGCAAAGCCTGAGCGATTTTGAGCAGGGCACACTTAGCCAGCAGCCTGACTGAAGGGAAGATATTCACACAAGGGGGGCAAATCCCATCCTCCTGTGAACTCCAGGCTCTCTCAGCGTGGTAGCCTGGGCTGCTAGCTGAGGGGGTAAAGGGGAGGGGAGGAGCTCCTGCCTCTAACCCCAGTACTCAGAGGCAGATATGGTATATTCAAGAGAATGGTATATTCAAGGCCAGCCTGGGCTACATCAGGAAGGACCTGTCCCAACATTGAAAGGATAATTTGGTATAGAAAATGCCACTGGCTCCATGGGGACTTTGCTGTTGACATGGTCATAACCAAAGGTCACAGTGGTCTGCATGGACGACATGCAAAGTAGCCTAGCTGGGGGCACCCTCTAAGCTTCCAGGGCCTCACACATGGGAGAAGGACTGCAGATGCAAGGACACAAAAGAGTTTCCTGTTACATACCCACCCACAGCACAACCATCTGTCTGGCTAAGGACAAAGGACACTCAAATTTGAGAGGTCTCTTAAAAAAAAAACCTACAATACCAACAAATGACAAGAACGAATAGGTGAAGGGAAGCCCACAGAGGCTGTCTGGAGGAGGTGGAGCAAAGGGGCTTGTGGCCAAGAAGCTCCAGGTGGGGGCAAGGCTGGACTTCAGGTGGGATAGGCTTCAGCTGGCCAAGAAGCAGTTGTTCCCTGTCTTCAAGTGTCTCCGGGATAATCTCCCGATGAGCATATAAGAATGACAGCCCACCCCTCTGCCTCCTGAGCCCCAGACAAATCAAAACAGAACTAAGCTGGGAGAACGGCTAAGCAAGGGGACACGGCTAAGCAAGTTCTCCAGGCCATTCATCCTCAAGCAAGCCACAGTCTGAAGCCACATTGCAGAGGGCTGGGGACAGTCTAAACTGGACCCGGGTAGATCCAGGAAGAGCTGTGGCTCCTTGGATTGGTGGGGGTGGGGTTCAAGGTTGAGTCCCTGAGAAGAGGAACAGAGCAAGTATGGAGACACCCCTCCCCCACTCCCGGTGCCTATCCCAAGGCTGTTTAGTCACAGTGCCCCTGCCCCTCTCCCCTAATACTTCCTGTGATGACCCTCACGGTAGTAGGCTGGGAACAGAAAATGTCTGGGCCTTGCATCAGGAGTAAGAGTAGTAGCGACTGGAGATTTCTCCCACTACAGACTTCAGGGTAACAGGATGTGGTAAGCTGAGGCAGAAGGATTGTTTCAAGGTCAAGGCCAGCCTGGACTACAGAGTGTGACCCTATCCAAAAAACCAAACAGTACAGGTGGTGGGGACATTCAGGATCCTCAAAGAAAAATCAAGTCCAACAGCCAGACCTCAGAAGTATGTCCTCCTGAGACGGAAGGGACCTCCAAACTGCTGAACCTCACACAGATGCCATCAACGTTCTGTGCAGCCAGCCACTCAAGGTTGGGAAAGCGGAGTGATGTCAGAAGCAGGCAGCCCTAAGCTGCACAAGGCTTGTGGAGGAGATGTGTGGGGTGAGAAAGCCAGGAAGGCTTCCTGGAGGAAGAGAAAATGAATTTAGTCACCATAGGACCTTTGCTAAGGAAAGACGATACAGGCTTCAGCGGGCCAAGAATCAACCTTCTCGTATGCTGAAGGCCTTCATCTCCAAAGTCCTTCATGCTAGCTCCCCTACCCCACCAAAAGAAATCTCTTACAGAAAGACAGACTCTCTTAGCCATAATGCCCTCAATCCACTCTGAGGTGAGAGCGAGGCTTTCAGTCCCTTTAGCTCTGCCCAGGTGACCAGGAAATGCGGCCTCAGCTAGGTTTGCACGCCGGGGGCCTGACACACCTGCCACTCCTGTGTTGTGAGTCACCCTCGCAAGCGCTGCACCACGTACTTTTCAACCATGGAGTAGGCCGCTCGTCGGCTCCTCTCACGCACACCGGATGTTATCCATCTTCTGCCTCCAGAAACGTGTTGGGACAGATCGGTTAATAACCCAATTTTCACTCAACAACATGCTTGGTGGAAGTTCAGTGGAGTGCGGGGACAGAGAGATGGTCCTTTCATTTTGAGTCTGGGCCTCCCATGAGATCCTTGGGGCTAGGGGTGTCCTGATCCCGTTCAGCAGCTATCAGACAGGATAGGTGAGTGTGGGAGGATAGGAATTGGAGACGGCCTCTCAATTTCAGGCCTTCTGGGAACAAAAGCCACCTCTCATGTTCCCTCAGTCTCCATTTTTACAAGATGGCTTTGTAGCACGCAGGATGAGATCGGGCCCCACTCGGAACACCAGTGGGGTAACCGGCCTGTGAGTCAGAAGCCCTGGATCCTTGTTGGTGTGCTGGGCCCTGATCAGTGCACCGTGTCGTGTGCCAGATGTTAACATGTGGGGAAGCCGGGGAAGGAAGACAGGAGGGGCTGTATTTGCAACTTTCCTATAAATCTAGGTCAGTGCTCCCTTCGAAGGTTAATTTTAAAGAAAACACAGCACTTTAAATCTTGCTGCCAAGCAAACATGGACCTCCGGGGTCACTGAAGCAATTGATAGCGTAGTTTTCAGGAGAACTCCCAAGTGAACAGTCCTGGAGGTGTTGAGCGGCTCTTCGGAAGGAAGCAAGCTTTGCATTCGCTCAGCCACCTTTTCATGGCTTTTAGCCCCGTGCCTCTGTGTCCCCCCCCCTTTTTTTTTTTGGTTTTTCGAGACAGGGTTTCTCTGTGTAGCCCTGGCTGTCCTGGAACTCACTCTGTAGACCAGGCTAGCCTCCAACTCAGAAATCCACCTGCCTCTGTCTCCCAAGTGCTGGGATTAAAGGTGTGCGCCACCACCACCCGGCCTGTGTCCCTTCTCTAAAGAAAGGCTAGGTGGTGCCCTTCACCAAGGCCTCTCGGAAATGTCTCCCACTTTGAAATGGTTCTCCAACGCTCAACCAACAGACTTAAGGAGGATACTTTCTAGAAACTTGTGCATTAGGAGAAGCATCCTCCCAAAGGCAGAGAAATACTTAGGTACTAAGGGACCCTCCTTGGCATATGATTGGTTGCTGGGGCTAAGTTTGGAAATATCTAATTGTCCAATAGTAGACCCATTACCAAGCAAAAGGTTGTTTGGTGGCTGCAGAATTCAGTAGCAGTACTACAAGGGTCATGACCGGAGGGAGTGCATGAACAGGAAACAAAGTCGTGAATATTGTGGATTGTAGACCCTCAGTCTGTCCCTAGGAGAGGCACTTTGAAAACAGTCTCACTGACCAAGGACCCACAGAATCTCTCTCCCCACCCCATTCTCCCCTGTCCCCATACGACAAGAAACTACAGAAATGTGCGACTGGCAGGAAACATCCAGTTGCCACAATGCTGGGTACGGTACACCACTTCTCACTGGGGAACCATCCAGAACCAGTCTGAGCATACGCAAGCACCTGGATGGAGCCAGGGGCAACAGGGCCCCAGCTTCTGCAGGACAGTCAAGACTCATAAAACTTCATTTAAAAAAAAAAAAAAAAACAACTTTTTGTTTTCTTTCTGTGCTGCCTAGCTTGTCCTCCCTAAGCAGGTGCTGACTGAGACCTCAGGATCCCTGGACACTTACCAAAGCCAATCCCTGACTGAAGAGCTTCCTATGTTGGGAGGGAGTTCTGGATGGGAAACGGACCAACACACACACACACACACACACACACACACGTACGTACGTTCCAAAAGAACACCTAAGGACTGCTGACAGAGGTCAGTCGGTAGAAGAAGGGAGCGGGAAACCCATACCTGGAAAGTGTCCCCAGGAAACCACGTCCTAGGCGAAAGTTCTGAAATTAAGGGTGAGAGCCAGCCGAGGAGAGAAAAGGAAACAGAAAGACTTGGTGTAATTTAGGGTGGGGTAGCTCAGTCATTCATTCAACAAACACCTACTCTTGGACGACATGGTGACAGGTACTAACCTCCCCACTACAATGCAATCACAAAAGGACAAGGAGGAGAGAGAGAGAGAGCTATTAAGTACAGATTCCTTTAATTTACAGTTTATGTATCAAGACCTAAGCCAAAAGTCTTCTTCATGGTTTAAGCCACACCAAAAGGAGGAGGGGGAGGGGTACACACACTGGACCAAATTCCTGTCCTGGGAAACCCTACTCACATGGTGACCAATACTCATCCCTCCATCAACTCCATAGCAGCCCAGTCTTGCAAATAATGCAGTATCCACCAAGCGCCCCCACCGCTCCCAGCCCAGGTGGCCTCTTGCAAACACTGCGCCCCAGCAGCAGCCCGCTGCGTGCAATGGGCAGCTGCCTGGAGAGGCATGGCTCGCAAAGCAAAGGGTTCCGGAGGACTAACCCCGCCAAAAGGCAAATGCCAAGAAGGCAGGCGCTTCCTCAGTTAAGTCTCTGTGCCCGCGCTGGGTAACCAATGGCTTGTTCGTGCCGCAGGCTGAATGACGGACGACGAGCCAGAATGGCCACTGACTACAGAGATCTGAGCTGGTAGAGTCCACCTGAGGGTTGCTAAAATGACTTCCTAGACGTCAACTAGAACGAAAATTCCAATCCCGAAACCTCCAAAAAACCAACACAAGCCTGGGGAGGAGCAAATCAGATCCACAACTGTGCACCGCAGGGAAACTTACCTCCAGGTGGAGGAGCGGCTGGGTGAAAAGACAATCCACGGATGATGGAGATGAGGTCGTGAGTCTTCTAAATCCAGTTGATAAGCACCAAGTAATCCACTTAAGGGGACCCGGAGCCCCCACCGTTTACCCCACTGTCTATCAGAGCCCGAAGCCAAAGTGCGGCCACTGCGCCGCGGCCCCGCGTGGGTAGCGCGGAGATTGCGCGCCTCGCCTCCCAGGCGGCTGCAGCGCGATCTCCAGGAGCGGACGGGCGCCAAGAGCAGCTGGCGGAGGCCACCAAGGGCTCTGACCGGTGCATCCTGCCTCCTCGAACAGCTCTGCGTCTTTCTTCTATGAGCATCGCCAGCGCAAACACACAATCCACGCTAGGAGAAACCCCTATGGCGAATCCAGAATATCCCACAGAAGCCTCGGGTTTGTAGGTCAGACTGGGACCCTGTGGTACAGGGAGGACGCTCGCCAGGCAGCAAAGCTCTGGAGGCGCCGAGCCACAGCGTACAGCCCGAAGCAACGAGAACCGATTACTTTCAGCGCCACCACTGGGCTCTGCGCGCCGTTGGGCCATTCCCGCCCATTTATAGAGACAGACTGCTGGTGGGCGTGGCCAGAGGGCGGAGCAAGGTGGTAGATTAGCTGGGTGGTATCCTGGGAGTTGTAGTTCTGTTTTGTTACTCCTTACACTCAAGGAGCACTTGGCAAAGGGTGGGGTCTCCACAACTGCCTCCCCTTGTAGATTTTCTCCAACAAAGAGAGATTCCATTCTGTTCTAGTTACTTTTCTGTTGCTAGAAAAGGAGAAAAAAGGGAGTCTATTTCAACTTCTGAAGAAGTTACCTCGAAGCCTTAGTTTCTTTTCCATTGCTGTGATAAAATATTGTCAAAAGCAACTGACACTAAGCAACCACTTAATTTTTGACAAAGGAGACAAAAACATACATTGGATTGTATATTTCATCTTGTACAAAATCAATTCAAATTGATCAAAGATCTTAATTTATAATCTGAAACACTGAAGCTTCTAGAAAAAAACATAGGGAAGACTCTTCAAAATGCTGGGATGAGCAAGAACTTTTTAAATAGAATATTAACAACATAGGAACAAACCCCAAGTATCAACCAATGAGGCTACATGAAAACAAAAGGTCTGGACAGCAAAGGAATCTGCAGAGTTAAGTGACAGCCCACAGAAGGAAGAACATCTGTGCCAGCTACAAGGAGCTTATATCTAGAATTTACAAAAATATTCAGACACTAAATGCCAACGAGGTAAAACTGCCAATCAAGGAATGGGCAATTAAACTGAACAGACAGAGAAAGGAAAGGAAGGAATAAGAGAGAGAAGGAAAGGAAAGGAAACTCAAATGAATAATAGAGGAAATTTGAAATAAAACTCTGATGAGATCCATCTCACCCCAATGAGAATTACCGTTGTCAACAAGTCTGTCAGGACATATTGGAGAAGATGGACAGAGAGAGGAGCCCTTACTTACTGTTGGTGGGAGGGGAAATTAACTCAGCCATTGTGCAGGTAGGTCAGTTTGGAGATTCCTCAAAACATTGAAAATACAGCTGCCATATGACCCAAAACTTTACTCCTGGGTATATGCCCAGAGAACTCCTTATCCTACCATAGAGTTGTTTGCACACACACTTGGGGGCATGCACGCACATGTGTGCACACACACACCACACACATGCACACACACATGCGCACACGCACACATACCGTGTTTACTGCTGCTTTATTTGCTACAGAAAAAAAAAAAAACCTGGAATCAGCCTAGACGTCAAACAACAGATAAATGGATAATGAGAATCTGGTACATATACAAAATGAAATACTACTCAGCACTAAGGAAACCTGAAATTTCAATTATTTGCAGGAAAATGGATGGACTTAGAGAAATAATATTAAGCAAGACCACATAATCTCAGAAAGAAAAAGCTTCACATCTGCCTCATGCGAGGAACCTAGCCAAAGCTCTGTGTATACATGTAAACAAGTGCACACGGGCACAGAATAACATGAAGAGAACATGAAAGGCCAAAATACAAAGGAAGAACTAACTGTAGCTAGTGGTACAGTTACAAAAGATGATGTAAAACGAATTGCTTTTCTAGTTCTAACACCTTTTTTGCTATTTTTTGGTGGCGGGTAAGCACATAAAAATATATTGGGAAATAGCAGTGGAAATTTCCCTGTTAATCTCCACAATTCAGAATGCCTATCCCATCTGTTCAGAAGTTCACTGAGATGTATATATTTGGAGTCGGGTGGGTTGATTTCAGAGTGTGTTTGTTTTTTTTTTATCTCAGGGTGTTTTGTTTTTATAATAAAGGGGTTGGGTTTGTTTTTAGCAACTTTAAAAAGACACACACACACACACACACACACACACACACATATATCTATATATTGATTTATATATGTATATATATATATATATATATCTATGATATAGTCTCTCTAGTGTA
>NW_021621692.1:5928230-5939645 GCF_004785775.1 Grammomys surdaster
TATATATTTGTGTCTTTAATGAAGTATTTCAAGTATTGTCCCTTGTGTGGAAAAGACAAGGCAGCAGGAGCTTTAGGCAGCTGTTCACACCACATCCACAATCAAAGAATAGAGGGGTAAATTCACCCTGCTGCTCCCCGTTAGACAGTCCAGGACCACGCCCAGGGAATGGTCCTGCCCACAATTAAGATGGGTCTTCCCATACCAATTGACATAACTAAGGGACTCTCCCACAGGATGCTTGGAACCCTGTCTCCCAGGTGACCCTGGATTCTGCAGCAGTAACCATCACACTCAGAGACAAGGCACGCATATTTAACAGGACAAGAGAAAGCCAGGTGTGGCGGCTTTCATCCGTGATCCCAAGACTCAGGAGGCTTAAATGAGGGAATGTCTAAAGAGCCAGTAAGTCAGCTGTTCTCAACCTGTGGGAATCTTTGGGGAAGTCAAATGACCGTTTCACAGGGGTCACGTAGCTGATATCCTGCAGATCAGATATTTACATCATGATTCAGAACAGTAGCAAAATTACAGTCATGAAGTAGCAACAAAAATAATTGTATGGTTGAGGGAACACCGCAATATGAGGCACTGTATTAAAGGGTTGCACGCAACATTAGGAAGGGCGAGGACCAGTGTAATAGGCATATGCATACATATATACACACGTACACACAATGACAGGACTCCTATATGTTCTTCAAGATAAGAATCATGGGGTGTGTTGGTTACTATTCTGTTGCTGTGATTAAAAAAAAAAAAGACCAAAAGCAACTTAAGGAAGAAAATGTTTATTTTAGCTGTAGTTGAGAGGGATAGTGTCCTCATAATGGGAAGAAATGGCTTGGCACAGCAGATGAGGTAGTGGGGGTAGGAAACTGGCTGATACCATTTCATCCACAAACAAGAAGCAGACAGAAAGAACAGGAAATGGGGGTGATGCTATAAACCCCCTGAATACCACCCTCAGTGATGTACATTCTCCAGCAAGGCTGCTCTCCTAAATCTCCACAACCTCCCTTAAACAGCACCACTACTGGAGACCAAGTGTTCAAATCCATGAACCTGTAAAGGAGACTTCTCATTCAAACCACCACGTGGAGTTAGAGGAGAAAGGAGGCAACAGAAGCGGTGCCTAGGCCTCCCCTAAATCCAGTCTTCACATTTCCACACAACAAACTGTCCCCCACTAAAATCACAAGCTCCAAGCAAGCTCTGAAGTTGTCCCCAGCTACCTGGCTCCTTCCTATCCGGTACTGAATGGCATCCACTGGGTACCAGTGGCAGTGCAGAAAGGTTAGGTCACTGGTTCCATTTTACAGCCACAACTGCCCCATCCCTTGCTTTACAGGAAAACTTGGACAAAGGTGAAGTGAAAATCAATGGTGCAGACGACTGGCCTCCTCAGGTCTGCAGTGCAGAGTCCCAGGGAGAGGCTCTCAGCCTAGCTTCTCCAGCAGATCTCTCTTAAAAAGAGTCATGGAGCCACAGCAGGGGAGGATTGCTGTCCTCTCAAAATGGCACCTGAGCCTGGTGTGGGTTTCTGTAGCTGCTGGTTCTTCTGCTCTTGCTGTTCATTCCCATCCTTGGTACTTATCTCTTTAACAGGTGTCTTAGGGTTTTACTGCTGTGAACAGGCACCATGACCAAGGCAAGTCTTATAAAAGACAACATTTACTTGGGGCTGGCTTACAGGTTCAGGGGTTCAGTCCATTATCATCAAGGTAGGAGCATGGCAGCATCCAGGCAAGCATGGTACAGGAGGAGCTGAGAGTTCTACATCTTCATCTGAATATTGGCTTCAGGGTACAAGGGGATTAAAGCCCACACCTACAAGGCCACACCTTCTCCTCCAAGGCCACACCTACTCCAGTAAGGCCACACTTCCCAACAGTGCCACTCCCTGGGCCAAGCATATACAAAACATCACAACAGCATTAGTCAATATTCCTATTCCGTATGAGGAATATGGAGGAGCAGAGTGAAGTCCATGTTGACTCCTCACCGATATGAAATGGATGGAGTCATGTAGTTCTAGCTTAAAAACTTCCAGGTGTAGCAGTAGGAACTTGTGCTAAGCTAAGGAGACAGATACGGATATGGACACACACAGAGATACATGTTTACAATGGGCTACTGCACACACATATCTCTACTCACTACACTATGAAGGACAAGATTCAAAGATACCCCAGGACCAAGAAGTACCAGGCCCATGGGTGATTTCTAATACTATTGTCCTATATAATGTACCAGGGAGACTTGGGGAATTGGCTGAATCTGGCACAAAGGCCAGAAAAATATAAGAGTCTTAACCATCTTAGAGGATTAGTAAGTAAGAAAGTGCTAAAAATGTTCAGAAATACCACAGGCAACCAATAGTAAGATGCTTATGGCAAAGGGATACAGAAACCAACTCAAGCCAAGTCTGGTGGTATAGGCCTTATTGCCCTAGCTACCTGGGAGACTGAGGGCAAAAGGATCACAGGTTCAAGGCCAATATGGGTGAAAGAGTGAGTTCAAGACCAGCCTGGACAACTCAGTAAAACACCATATTAGAAATGAAAATCCAAGAGAGCTGAGCATATCACTCAGAGATGGGGTGTGTGCCTGGCTCTGGGTTCAATCACTAATACTGCATAGAGAAAGAGGAAGGGGCAGGGAGGAAAAGGAAGAGAACAAAGAGGAGGAGGAGAAAGGGAGAGTGTGAGCGAGCTAGTATTCAGGAAGGAGAAAGTGGGAAGGGGTGAGGAGAGATGGGAAAGGGGAGGGAAAGGGATGGAAAGAAAAAGGATAGATCGAGAAATAGGAAAGGGTCAGGAAAGAGGGGGGAGGAAAAAGAGTGGGGGAGGGGGAGGTTGGGGGAGGGGAGAGAGTGGAAGATGGAAAAGAAAGGGGAAGGGGAGGAGAGTGGGGTAAGGCAGAGAGTGGGAGAAGGGAAAAGAAATGGAGAGGGGAAGAGGAGGAAGGAGAGGAGAAGAGGGGGAAGGGAGGGGAATGGAGAGGAGGGGAGCGGAGAGAAGGAAAACATCAATTCACTGAACTCTAGACATCAGGACCTGTATCTACTGATGGGCATGGGGTTTTATTTATTTTAACTTTGCAAGTAGGCATAAATACATATATATAGTTCTAATCAAAACCTTTTGCAAGTCAAAACCCCTTGGACAGAGTGTTTGCTTTAACTACGTGGAGCCTCCATCTCTCCCTGCAGCGCTCTTTCTGCGTGTCCCGGAGAACCTTCCTGGCCAACAAATGAGGCAGAGCATTCAAAAAACATATTGTCACAGAGGAAACTCAACAGCATCCATGGCTGGCCTGATGCCACACGTATGAATCTCCAGATCTCAGGATATGAATAGTGGCTGGTTAGAATATGCAGATGAACTTGGCACTGGTGTCCGAAAATTAAAGAAAGAAAGAGAGAAAGATCAAAGGGAGACTTGCACAAGGATAGAGGCACAAGCAAAGCTTCCTGGCAGGTAAGCAGGGCGAGAGGGTGGGGTTTTTGGAAGTCAATTGCTGGGTTTTGCATGCTTGGTGCAGAGATTCAAATAACTGAAAAACACATGCACGGATATTCTAGGGGGTAGGGAGAGATGCTATGATTCAAGCAAGTATCCCTGAGCTAGCAAGTTTCAGATGGGCCCAGCCCCACCATTTAGAGCCATGGTCCTGCAAGGGGATCTTCTGAGCCCAGACCTTTCCTGTCACACCACGCCTTCTTCATTTCACAGATGAACTAAATAAAATAGTGGAGGCCCTACCCAGATGGTACAAGAAGCTTTTTAATGCAAATATTACTAAAGATGGCAGCTGGGTCAGTCACCTCAGGTGCCCTCCTTTCTCCTTAAGTTCATTTTTTTCCACTCCAGGGTGCAGCTCAGATTTGCAGGTGTAATTGAACAGTGGGGGAGGGGGGAAGGAGGGGAAATGCCTAGACCTCACTCCTAACCCCTCCCACTCTCCAAGGAGGAGACACACACTGAATCTCTCCTTGAAACACCAGAATACCAAGGGTTAGTTTTTCTGGAGATCCCAAATCCAGCCACCTCACTTACCTCATCCAGAACCAAAAGCTCTCTCTCTCTCCTTCACCATGGATGTTGAGGGACTTGAAGAGAAAGGAGGGCAGAATAGCCAAAAAGAAGCCAGCAGCGGTCAATATTCATAGCCTAGCCTGTCTGCCCACCCCACCTATCACCCTCCCTCCCCACAGATGAGGACTCTGGCTTCCAGAGATGGAGAATCTCAACTTCATTCACATGGGTAGGAGCCTGAAGCAGCCGTTATCTCTGGTGCCAACAAGTGGGAAGCGTGTGGATTTCATCTGCCTCCTCGGTGGTCAGGCTTCACAAGCTGGGGAAGTGACTGTCTGCAAAAGAAAGTCCAGAAGGGAAAGAAGAGGAGGAGGAGGAGGGCAGATTCGAGGTCTCGGTCAATCCTTAGTGAAGAGAATCTGGCTTCCCTGTGGGAAAATGGGGGCTTAGCCCAGTGCACAAATCTACAAAGGCGGCATAAGTCTTTCACAGTTAGTAGACAGAAAATGAACTGCCACATCTCCATTTGTTCATTTACCCACCCACTCGCTCCTTCACTCAACCCAAAGCCAGATCAAGGAGAACCAATATAAATAGGACCTTTAGCCTAGAAACAGAAGGCACGTTCTTGGGGAATTCATGTATGTGGCAGGGTAAATGACTCACCCGAGGTCAGAGAGGGAGGCAGCAGCAGCAGCCTGGAAGTGGTAGTGTAGCTTAACTGATTGTAGGGTCACTCTGCCACCCAAATTCTGATTCTCTAGGGGTAGGAAATGCCAGCATTCAATTCAACCTGACAGTCCAGACTCCATGCTGGAGTCTGCTTGCATGGCCCCACTGCAAGTCTCCCTGGGGTGAGGACTCAGCCTCTGGCCTTTTGGCAGAGGTCAGCTGCTCTGTAGATGCCCCATAGAAACAATGAACCCCAGGTTGTTGATGTACTTCCTGCCCGGCCTTGGGCTCCATGCCCAGTGCTGATGATAACTCTCACCAAATCCATCAACAGGGAAAGTCCTGATGACAGGAAGCTGTACACCGACAGATCTTCATGATAATCTGTCTCGTAACGGGTGAAGTCTTCAGTCTGAAGATATTGGTCTGTTTACCTAAGAAAGCATGGGGGAGGGGTATCAAAGACCTAGATTCCCTCAGCTCACAGATCACCGCTCAAGGTCCCTGCCCCCATCTGACTGGCAGTATCCTGGGCAGGAAACTGCCAGGGGAGGAACACAGAATATCAAGGGGATCATCGGGACATGCCAGAGCTTGGCAAACACTTGTTTTTCTTCCCTGGAAGCTAAGGATAAGATGCATCCAATGGTTTCAGCAGGCATGGAAGTCAGGCACCTGCTGCAGTAATGTTAGCCAGTCTCCTTAAGTAGCTGTGGTAAATATATATCATACAACAGTGGGTTTAAACAGAAATGTTGATTGTCTCGTTTTCTCTTCAGTTGTTGCCCCTCGGAAGACAAGAGTCTAGCCATGAATATGCCAAGAGGAAAGCTATATTCCAAGATGAGACATTCTTCAGGTTAATCCCATCTTGACAGGTGGCTGTAGATGCCATTGGAGCCATGGTATTGATGGGCCGCCATGGAGCTTAAGGACTTGAGAGCTCAGCTCTTACCAAGAAATACTGGATGTGAGCATGTCGTAGAGATGCTCACACATCCACATTGACTGCAGCGTCCTTCACAACAGCTGAGTTACAGGAACAACCCAGATGTCTAACAACAGAGGAATGGCTAAGAAGAATGTAGGACATCTACACAAAAAAAATCCTTGTGCAGCCATGAAGAATGGAGATACGTCATTTGCAGGAAAATGGCTACAACTGGAGAGAATATTTTAAGCAGATCAAGTCAATCTCAGCAAGAAAATAGCACATGGTCTCATGTGTGGGTCTTAGACATTGTAGACACATAAAATCAGATAGATAGATAGATAGATAGATAGATAGATAGATAGATAGATAGATAGATAAGATAGGTATATTAGATAGATAGATAGATAGATAGATAGATAGATAGATAGATAGATAGATAGACAGATAGATGTCATGAAAATAGAAGCTGATCTGTCTAGGGACCAAGGGAGACTCATGAAAAGGGGAGAAAAAGAAAGGTAGTGAATGGAGTGTATGCTCAAATTGCTACTTACATGAAAGTATCCTTATGTAACCTGTATGATACAGACAAGACCAACTATGACAAACTACAGGCTAGTGGGTATAGCCTGTCCATCTTCCCCAAGTTCCACAGAACTGGGAGGCAGATAGAGTCTACACGAGGCACATAAAGATACATGCAAGGACAGAGGAGGAGAGAAAAGGAGACTAAAAGAAGTATTTATTTTCCTCAAACACACTCATGGGGCAGTTGCTTCTGCCTAGACCAGTGGTTCTCAACCTGTGGGTCGTGACCCATTTGCGATTGAATGACTGGTTCACAGTGGTCACCTCTGACCAACAGCAAACAAAGATATTCACATTATAATTCATAACAGTAGCAAAATTATAGTTATGAAGTAGCCACAAAAATAATTTTATGGTTTAGAGCCACCACAACACGAGGAACTATATTAAAGGGGCACAGCATTAGGAAGGTTGAAAAGGACGGCCTAGGCTCTCCTTCTTGCCTGTCCTTTCTCTTTCCAAAGGGAAGTCCATCTTCCTGGAGAAGAAGCAAAGTGGACCCCACACTCACGGAATGGCCTCAGACAGTCAGCTGGAGGTGGGCACACATACCTTTGACTCTTCCTGTGTCTGTGAGAAGAGTCCCTGCTGAGTAGGAAGGCCTCACTGAGCCCTTCTCCTGCCCACTTTTTTTACTTCGTCCTTAGAACTGAGCGGTGGTCAAGAGCCACAAGCTCAGCTTTTTCCAGCTGGCATCAGAGGCTGGAAGGACCCAGCGCTGCATCTCAGAAGCATCTTAGGCCACACATACAAACTTCCCCTCAGAGAGTTGTCCCAAGAACTAGACTGGAAATGGGATGAGGATAAAGAGCTCAGATCACCCCCAACCCCTTGGTCCCACATCAGTCAGATCCTGTAACCCTGTCCTGATAACTAGCAATCTAAATCTGGGACTCCACCTGACTGATGCCAGAGTCCGTCACTCAGGTAACACAGTGAGGCAGAGCCTTTCTTTGGCCTTCAATAGTAACCATCTATTTTTGGCGTTTCTCCTCCCCACTCCTAGTAGAGTGGATCTTCCAGAATCTCTGGCTTTACTCTGTAGCTCTGGTCATCTTGGCGTTGCCTGCAGCACCCAGTAGGTGATTATCAGCTGCTGACAGAGCATATGGATAAACCCTTGTGTAAGAATGTTCTGTGCTGAGCACAGGACGGCTGTCCTGGATCCTATCACATTTAGGGATGGAGATGGTCCATCTTTATAGTCAACTTGAAGAACTAAAGGAGTCTGGAGTCACGGCTTCCCCATTTGAAATCACACTTGCAGCTATACGCAGTCAAATGGGAAGAGGCAGCTCTTAAATCCTGCGACAAGCTGGTTTTTAACTTACCCACCTTCCAAAACATATCTGAGTCCAGAAGAAGTAGAACCTCTCAATAGACTTACAAGCAAAGAGTTTTACATAGTAAAGAAAAGGGGGAACAATCCCTTGCAAAGAAAAGCCAGGACCAGATGGCTTCATGGATGAATGGTGCGAACCGTTTAAAGAAGAATTAACAGTAATCCTTCTTAAGCCGGTCAGAAAAGGAAAAAGAGCATTTCAGCGTTCATTTCACAAGGCTAATATTACCCTGATAGGAAACACGGCAAGGATTTCAAGAGAAAAGGAAATTGCAGACCAATGACCCTCAGACATAGATGCTAAACCCCTCAACAACGTGCTGGGAAAAAAAAATCCTCAAGATATCAAAAGACCAGACACCAGACACAAATGAGATTTATCCCAGGCATGCAGAAACAGCGTAACATGGGAAATCAATGTGACATGCTACCAAATGAGGGATAAAAACACAGGCCATCTCTGAATTGGCTAATATAGGAAAGGTAAGGCCCAAGCACCAGTGTCACCAGTTAGGGATTAAAAAAAAAAAATTCTTTCTCTGACATATGGGATCTCTGGGAAAACAAAATCTCAATGAGAAGTATACCGAGTAGGTAAAAGGCAGATGGCTTCTGGATACCCACTGTCCTCACTTCTACTCACCAGTGCACTGAGGTCTTAATCAATGCAATTTGACAAAATATTTAAATAAAGCCATCAGATTAGCAAGCTCTTTGAAGATAACATGAAAACACCAAGTGTTACTGAAAGTGATGGCGCCCATCTTTTTGGAAAACAGGGCAGCAATCCTCAGATGACCAAACACATAGATAACAAAACATTCTCAAAAGAACTGAAAAGTGCACACACACATACACACACACACACACACACACCAAACAACTTGAACACAAGTGTTTGTAGCAGCATTGATCATCATAGACAAAAGACAGAAACAACCCAAACGTCTATCAACAGATGCGTGGATAAATAAATAATATATGGCACCATATAGATGTGCCACGGATTATTATATACCCATGGAAAAGAGCACACTATTGGATGGACTTTGAAAACATTATGCAAAATAACTTAGTCTACTAATGATATGATTCCATTTGTATTAAACATTCACAGAAACCCATAGATGTAAGAAGGATGCAGATTTAGTGGCGCTGCAGCTCAGAGGATGGGGGTCTTGAGGTGTGGCCCTCACGGATGTGAATTGGGGAGTGGTGAAAATATTTTGAAATTGGAGAATGTTGATCAATGCTCAATTCTGTAAATATATAAACAATTATTGAGTTATACATATTTAAGGATGTGAACCTTATGGAATGCTCATAGCATAGCTGTGATTTAAGATATGGGGTGGGGGCGGGGTATCCAGCAAAACACATTAATAAATTACAATCACATACAGCACAGTTAGAGATTAAGAGAGGTGAAGAACAAGAGGCTCTTGTGCAATGAGAATTTATGCATCTGAGCAATGACTACGTCTGTATTTTGATGTTTCCCTCTCCTAACTTGAGAATGAAAATTACTTTGGGGGAAACAGTGTGTGTTTAGTTTTGTCAACTTGATTCAGCATAGGATCAAGTGAGAAGAGTGTTTCAATGAGAGATTGTCTATATTGGGCTGGCCCACAGTCCTGAATGTGGTGGATTGTTAAAGTTATTTTATGTGAGAAAACTTGGCCCACAATGGGCAGCACCATTCCCTAGGCAGTGGAGATCCCAAGCTGTGTAAGAGCGGAGAAATCAAACTGAGCACAAACAAGTGAGCATGCACGTATTTCTTCCTCTCTATTCTTGATTATGACTATGATATGACCAGCTACTTGAAGTTTCTTCTTCCTTGATTGCCTCACAATGATGGACTGTAGTCTAGATTTATAAACTGAACTAAACTCCTTTAAATTGCCTTTTGTCGTGATATCTTATAATGGGAACCGAGATGAAGCTGGGACACAATGTCATCTCAGTGCTACCTGAAGCCCCAAAGGGATAGTTCAGTGCCAATATCAACAACCCATTCCAAATGGCAGGACTATAATGCTTAATGGCAAATAAATGATCTAGAGATTTCTATCACAAGCCAGGGAACCGAGAAGTGACCATCTGTCCTCCTGTCTCAGCCATCTAATTTGGTGTTAAAGCATACTTCCTGATGGGCACCAGATTTCACGTTAGTCACCGATTACCTTTCTGGCTCACAGTATGGCTTGTAGCCAGTCATTCAAAACTCACCTATAAAATGAAAGGGTGGGGCAGTGTCCTTTCCTGTTCTGAGACTTATGACTTGGTCCAACCCAGGCAATTCAGTGTAAATGAAGCATGAAAGTATCTCCCAGTGTGTCTTTAAGTAGTTTATGTTTGTTTTAATGGCCATAAACTAGAAGTCAGAAATAATGGGTCATGTCATCATTAAATGATGTGTATTTCACACCTCCTACCGAAAGAAGAGCTGAATTAAGCAGTGGGACTGTACAAAGGGGAAAGGAAAGATGTCACATCCTTAAGTGTTTGTTCAAAGGTCTCCATTTTAAGTTGGTTTTAGTTCTGGGGATATTAAAGCTTTATTTATTTGCATGCCTATGTGTGTGTATGCAGGTGTGCACACGTAGACGTGTGAACCTGCAGAGGCCTGAAGAAAGTATCTGGTATCCTTTTTGTTCGTAATCTGCTTATCTTTTGAGTCTCTCCCTCAGCCTGAGGCTTGAATCTGGGACTTGTGTTTTCTCTGCCAAAATGGACACTAACATGCTCCAGGGGTCCTAGTGTCTCTGCTCCCCTGTGAGCTAAAATTACAGGCATGCATGGGGCACGTATGGGACATGCATGGGATGCTTGGTTTGTTTATGTGGTGCTGGGTCCTCACCACTGTCTAGCATTCATTCTTGACTGCTGAGCCATTTCCCAACCCCAGGTCCCCAGTTTTTAAAGAGCACTGGGCCTTCATTTGAAAGCAGGAGATCCTCTCTACCTGGTCCTCCTTTTCCCTTTTCTTTTTTCTGCAGTCCTACTAAGTGATATTTATTAATGCATCATAGCTTATTATTATCATCAATGCTGTAATTATTTTATTATTTTGCCAATGTGAGAAGATTACCCTGATCCACCTATGCACCTAGCACTGTGCCTGGCCTGAACTACAGACTTGTTGAAATAGTTCAGTGAATGAAGTATGGCTTTACTTTTTGTTCTTGTTGTTGTTGTTACTTTGAAAAGTAGTGTTTTTACTAAAAATTGTGTCAACTATACGTCAGCATGCGTATGATTACCATAAGAAAAGATATCAAGCGGACCCTCCATCCCCATGAGTTCTGCATGACTGGATTCAACTGTGAGTCAAAAATATTTGAAAGGAAATTACTGTGCCTGCATGGAATATACACAGATGTGTTTTCTTGTGAATCCTCTCTAGGTAATCAATGCGGGGTAACCCCGGGACAGGGTGTGTGTGTGTGTGTGTGTGTGTGTGTGTGTGAATTTCCTCAGTGCACTTCTCTTTACTTTTTGAGACAGGGTCTCTTCACGGAGCCCGAAGTTCACCATTTTGACTAGACTGGCTGGCTGGCAATCCCCTGGGATCTGCCTGTCTTTACTCCCCCACTGCTATGTTTACAGGCATGCACCACCAGACCTGGCTTTTATGTATGTTCTGGGGATCCTTACTTGGTTTCTCAGGCCTAGGCATCAGGCACTTTACCCACCGAGCTATCTCTCAGCCCCCAGCTGTATCACCTGTCAGCCTCACTTTTTTTCCTATTAAAGTAGGCATAGACTAGAACTGATCTGATACTATTGGTGTGTGTGTGTGTGTGTGTGTGTGTGTGTGTGTGTGTGTGTGTGTG
>NW_021621692.1:5939655-5946927 GCF_004785775.1 Grammomys surdaster
GTGTGTGTGTGTGTGTGTGTGTGTGTGTGTGTGTGTGTGTGTGTGTGAGAGAGAGAGAGAGAGAGAGAGAGAGAGAGAGAGTAGATTAAGAGAACACATCTAACAATCACCATGTTCTCTACAATAAAACATTGCTTAGTAAACATTAGCTAACAGTATGAAAGGAAGGAAAGAAGGAAGGAAAGACATGAGATAAAGGAAACAAAGTGAAGAAGCAAGGATCCAGAGAGGAAAGAAGAGAATAGAAGACTGGCATTGTCAATGGGAGAGGAAGAAGAGCACAGCAAACCTTGAATAAACTGGGAGACAGGGTACATATGAAGATGTACACAAATAAAGGTTATGAGACAGCCAAGGCTGGATATTCTGTAGTCATTGCAAGCCAGTGTCAAGTCGAAAGAAGACAGCTGTTGCCTTATTCCCTTCTGGCACAGCTGCCAAGGTAAAAAGAAGCAGAAAAGTCTGAAACAAGATAGGCAAGACCAGACAGCAACTAAGAGCCTGACTAGCATTGAGCCCCAAATGCAGCAGCAAAGAGACTTTGACCCCAGCGTCTCTTCCTGAATTCTACAGATGTCCCCATTGTCTCTCAAACCTATTTGGAGCACATTCTTCAGGTTGGGAAGAGAAGACATTATCAAGACAAAGCGGTCAGTTCAATAATAGATATCTGCCTTTCTTTTTTTTAGGCTCCCCATCTATATATAAACATGTATTCAGGACATGAATTTGTTTCTTGTATTTGCTACCCTCCGCTCATTGTGCCCTTTACTTTGCTCATACACCCTGGTCCAGAAATGAATGTGTATCGATGGAATTTCTGATTCCCTGTGTCAAGGCAAGATGATAAAGGAGGTAGTTTGTTCTTTCTGGGGGGTCCTTGGTTTTTACCCAGCATCCCATACTCCCTTTTTCCTTCTCAGTGGATTTCTTATTTTGTTCAGACTTTATGTCAACTCCAGAGTGGATCCTAATCCACCCCTGCCAATGGGCCTTGGGTTTCCCCTGGCAACTGTCTCTGCTTTGGAGCATGGGATGGCTAAACATGACACACAATCGCCAAGTGTACTCATTACGTGTATGATTTCTATGGTCAAATACTCAGCGAAAGTGACTTCAGGAAAGACTTACTTCAGATGATAGTGTTGGGTAAGTCCATCCTCGAGGGGAGGGAATGGCAGAAGGAGCTTTAGGCCTCTGGCCGTGTTGCATCTGTGGTCAACAAGCAGAGAGTGACGCATGCTGAAATTTATCTCATTTTCTCCTTTTTATTTAGTGCAGGTCCCCAGCCTATGACATACCCCACCCGTATAGGATGGGTATCCTCATTTTATTTAGCCTGGTCTAGGTAATTTTACAAACATGGCTAGAGTCTTGTTTCTCTGGCGATTCTAACTGTTCTAGATTGACAATATTAACCATCACATTAAAAAGAATGAAAAGGAATTTTATACATTTTCTTAGTGCAGGTCCTTCAAATGTTCCCACAGGGCTTGACACATCTTACCCCAAGAAATGGTCCAGAGCTTACTAAGAATTGTGAATCAATTGTCTGTGCCTCTTACCATCCCTGTCCATTTTTTTCCTCAGGGCTTGATATCTCAGAGTCCCTGTAAAACATCCCCTCTGCCTGGAGGAGAGGCTACCTTCTGGAATCTCCCTTAGTGATTGCCTAAATTTTAATCTTGTCTTTTCTTCTGTCCCCAGCTATCTAGTGTGTACCCTACCCACATTGTATAGCCCGGTCTTACCTCACATAACTGAAATTTGGTTCTGATATGTTTTCTTTACCACGTTGTAATCTGAGAACGTGGCCACGCCCTCCTTGTTTTGATAGTCATTCCCAGGACCTGGCCAAGCAGCTGGCTCAGTGGAGGTGTCCAATCACCATGCATGGTATGTGTTGGTGTGACTGAAGTTCAGGGTTGGGCAGAGGGGGTTTCAGAGGCCATATGTACAATTTCCATGTCCTTCTGATTTCCCTGTCTACAGAATGACACAGATCAAGCAAGGTCCTAACGAGTCCCCTGTTGATTGTGGGGCATATAACTAATCCCATAATACACTTGAACAACTTCATGAAAGCAGTGTTCAAATAGCTTTATAGCATATCCTGGCACACAAGGTTTGGGGGCCAATGGCTGAAGATTTATTGAATCACAACATGAACCTCAGGGACAATGGGCATTGTGTTCCCTAATACAATGAGGGAACCAGGCCACCAAATCCACCCCCATGTGAAAAACCAGCCATCAGGCTCCTTGTAACCTAAACTGGTCAAAGAACTCTCCTTGGACTATGTATGAGCTTCTGGTCAGGTCCACAGGCTCAGAAAGAGGAGCTGGAAAGTCCCAAGTGCGTGGTCACCAGGGCAGGTGGGGGAGGGAAGGGGTGGGAGAAAAGAGAGGAATTGTCAGAACGCAGTGATTTAGTGTCTGTCTCTTTTCTGCCTCCCTGCCTGCCTCCCTCCCATCACTGCCTCCCGCACAAGGAACTATTGAGCTGGGACAGAACAAACGCTCCCTTATGCGGCTCCATGGAGTCTCTTGGGTTGTCCGAGACAGCTGCCTGTAGCACGCTATGGTTACTCATTACCAGGGTTCCCAGGCAGGAAAAGGAGCAAGCTTAATAGACCGAACTAAACCCCCCAGCTCAAATACTCCGGCCATAAATAAATAAATAAGTCGGGTGTACTAGGGGGGAAGAGGAGGCCACTGCGCAGGAGGGGGTGGGGGAGGGCTCAGCAAGTGAGTTAGTGGGAAAAATCGAAACCCTAAGCACTTCTAAAGGAGAAGATGAGGGAGGAAAACTCCCATCCGAGAAAGCACAGAGGGATGTTTGTGCTTGCTGCTGCCTGCTGAGTGGACTAGAGTCTCAGAAGGCCACGTGGGGACCGGGCAGACAGCTAGGACTTTGAAGGTGTTGGAGAGAAAGGCCTGTTTTTCCAGCTGTTGTGCCCCAACTTTTGGAAGCATGGCTTGTTTCTTGAAAGCTACAAGTACTGATCGTAGAAGTGATGACGGACGACCCACGTCTTGCCTTCCTTCTCTCTCACAAAACACAGTCTTAGCCCCAGCTGCCCCAGCTCCCATAAAACAGATGAGAGTAGAAGGGATGGGTGGACAAGCAGAGGCGTGGGGGACAGCTGGCAGGAAGCCAAGTTATCCATGTCAGATAGATGATAGATAGATAGATAGATAGATAGATAGATAGATAGATAGATAGATGATAGATGGGTAGATAGATATACAGATACACACACACACGCACGCACGCACGCACGCACGCACGCACGCACGCACGCATATATACATACACATACACAAAGTCTCCTGCAACCAGCTGACCTTGAACTCATTAAGTAGCCAAGAGTGACCTTGAACTTGGATCTTCCTGCCTTTGCCTTTTGAGTGCTGTGATTACATGCACTCATGAATACACCCAGGTTTTTGTTTTGTTTTGTTTTGTTTTGCTCTGCTCTGCTCTGCTCTGCTCTGTTTTGGTTGGTTTTAGGTTTTTGTTTTTTAAGACAGGGTCTCTTTGTGTATGTAGCCTTGGTTGTCCTAGAACTGGCTCTGTAAACGATGCTGGTCTCAAACTCAGAGATCTGCCTGCCTCTGCCTCCTATGTTCTGGGATTAAAGGCGTGCTCCAGCGCTGCCCATCTTACACCCAGTTCTATGTGGTGCTAGAGCTGGAACCCAGGGCTTTATACATGCTAGGCAAACACCACTGAGCTATGCTCCAAACCACATGGTCCCCAGATGTAAAGTAATGAAAGTCTGAACCTGAGTTTTCATATCTGAACTCCATGAGGAGATAGTCTGAAGATAATTTCAGTTGTCATATTATGATGGTACTGGCGTTTAAGGATAGAGGCCAGGATACTATAAGTATCTTACAGTGCACAGGACAGCACCCTCTAAGACAGAATGGACTGGACCCAAAGGTCATGGTTAATAAGACAGAACTGTGTCTTAGAAGTCATGGGGACCAGGCACCAGGCCAGACCCCATCTAATTAGGTGGACAGAAATAAGCCCTTACAGTTTCCTCAATCCAATCAGGCCTCAGGAGAGCAAGGAAGAGAAATCAGGTCAATGGCTGTTCCAGTCACACCAGTTGTGGGTGGGGTGCAGAGGACAATGTGCATATGTTTGATGTTGCCATGTGGGCTGTGTTCTATTTATGTGTTTGCATGGGATGCTATGCTAATATGTGGCATAGTATCTGCACATGTGCCATATGTATATGTATGGTTTCTCTACACTCTATGGGGACGTGCATGTGTGATCTGTACCTCTATGTTATATATGTATTGTCTGTAGATGTTTATGGATGCTATTTGTGTGTTGTGTGGGTATACATGTGTGTGACCTGTGCTTGGATGTTCTGCTTGCATTGTGTGTGATGGGCATGTGTGTGATTTTACCTGTATGTTATATGTGTATTGTGTGTGGATGGCATGGATGTGATGTGTGCATTGTATGTGATCATTCATGTTATGTGTACATTGTGTGTGGTATACATATGTGTGACCTGTGCACGAATGTTATGCGTGCATTGTGTGTTGGTTCACATATGTATGATCTATGCATTATGTTATATGTGCATTGTGTGTGGTATGTGCTTGCACATGGATGTCCATGAGTGTCTATGCAGTATGTACATATATGTATGTGGTACATGTTTGCATGGCTGCACTAAATGATCAATGGCACAGCAAGATGACCAGGAGAGACCATCCCACAGCAGCTGGTGGATGAGGACATTTTTAGCAGACAGGATACTATCCAGAGAGACTTCAAGAACAGGCTGTCTCTGTTACTCAGGAGCTGTGACCTTGGACAAGGCATTTAACTGCTGTAGACCCCAGTTGCCTCTATATACATGGATTATAAGAATGCCTACTTTGTGGGTTACAAGAATCAACACATTTTTGTAAACCACCGTGGCATAGAGCAAGCCCTCACCAGACAGTTCTCCAGATCGTCCTCGTCAGTACTTCCTGAAGGCTAACCTACAGTCTGTCTCATTTTCTGCTATTCAGGGGCAGCCATGAGTCTCCATGAGTCTACCCCTCCTCCCATTTTAGCATAAAGTGTCCTGCTGACTTCAGCTACCTTTCTGTGCCCATGTCTGAACTTCACACTCCAGCAGTCCACTGGTTCTTCTGACCCAGAAAGGAAGGAGACAGTGAGCTTGATATCAATTCACTGCTTCCCACAGGCTCTGGGGACCCCAAGCCTTTCCTGATGGTTCCAGTAGACTGAAAGAACTGCCTGCCTTGTGCCTACAGCCTGCTCCTTCCTCCCGAGGTCTCTCAGATGCCTGCCAATGTTATTACCACCATAAAACAATGACAGGCACTCAGTCAGCCTGGCCTGGCCTTCACAACCAGTTTGTCAGAGCCACCCCTCCCTTCCTCCTTGTTAGCTCTCCACTTGCTTATCTGCTGCTGGAGACAGAAGTCTCGAGTTTAATTGTAGCAAATAAATTATTGATCTCCAAAGCCAGCTCCTCCCATGCACACGACAATCCTTTCCATTCACAGCCCTGGGGCGGGACTGCCATCTGGGCAGACCCCGAGTCAGCAGCAAAGGGAGCACCCAGCTTGGAGACTGCATTCTAGTCACACCCAGAGGGACCTGAAGCAGGGGGGTAAAAACCCTCTTTTGCCTCCCGAGAGGCAGCTCCCGCCCTCTGCCCTTGACATCAGCAAAGGTCTTTACAACAACGTGACCGATCCATGTCTCTGGGGGGGGGGGGGCGCGCTGGTCAGTGGTGTATAGCTGCTGCCTAACTCACGGTGTCTTATGAGCAATTGTGGCTGGCAAGACACATGCTTGACAATGGGGAGTTAGTGAAAGATCACGCATCCGAGCCCCCTCCCATCTCTGGCTGTGTGATTGCATCATCACTGCTTACCCTTGTAAAACATCCACATAATGACTCTTGGTACTCAGGGACCAGGTACTGCTTTAAGCACGTCCTCTCAGTGACTGTCTTACAAACAGGGAAGCTAAAGTTCAGAGCCTTGAAATTACAGGGCCCTGATGAACTGTGAGTCTAGAAATTGAATTCAGCACACATCTACGGCTTGTTGATTCAAGATAGTATCTCATGTAGCCCAGGCTGGCCTCAAACTTGCTATAGAGGCTGATGACCACAAACTTAAGCATCTTCCTGCCTCTACCTTACAAGTGCGAGGATCATAGACACATAATGCCTGGTTAGAGGTACTGGGGATTGAACCCAGAACTTTCTTCACATTGTTCAAGCACTCTATCAACTGAGCTATATACCCCTGTCCCGAAATGTCGGATCTTGGGGATGACCAATCTGGAGGTTCTTATGTATTTCCTCCACAGTCAGTCTTCCCCTTCCCTGGAAGGGAAATCACACCAGGTTTGTTTCATTAGTCTCTTTATTCTCATGGTGATTTATCTTCCTAGATAACATGTTGCCCAGTTAGAGATCTGAACATCATAGAAGTGACCTCACATCGTCTGCAGCCTGCATTCTCTTCCCCAATGACACGGATCTATTTCCTGATGTTTTCCTCTCCATCTTTGCTCCACCATAGCGCTCCTGGGTTAGTCCAAATGGTTTTCATTTACATTTAAGAATAAAGACTTTGTGAAATGTTGCAGAGTTTACAAAACCATCCTTGCCCATCATCTGGTTCTCACACAGATCTGTACTCTCTTCTTTTTCTAACAATCTGGACATCTGTGTTAAAATGAGACCCGTATTCAACACAGAGTTCTGGGCATCCTGAGAAGCCTAGAGGTATGTTTGGGCACTAGGCTTCTTGTTTCTTGTACACTCTCGGGGATAACAGCACAATACCCTAATGAGGCCACGAGTGAGCCCAGGGGGCTGGGAGATAGCTGGTGGTGTGGGAGGGTTATTTTCAAGCATGAGGACCTGAGTTCAAATTCTCAGCACTCACAGAAAAAAAAGTTAGGCTGACTGTAAACCCCCAGTGCTACGGGGAAGAGACCGGAGGATGCCTGGGGCATAATGGCTGCCAGCCTAGCTCCAGGTTCCATGGGAGACTTTATCTTAGTGAAATAAAGTTTAGAAGATAGAGTCAGACTCCTGATATCCTCCTCTGACTTCCATGTGGTAGATAGGCTCTCTCTCTCTTTCTCCCCACACCCCCCTCTGTCTCTGTTTGTCTCTGTCTCTGTCTCTCTCTCTCTCTCTCACACACACACACACCACACACACACACACACACACACACACACACACACACACACACACAC
>NW_021621692.1:5946937-5959899 GCF_004785775.1 Grammomys surdaster
ACACACACACACACACACACACACACACACACACACACACACACACAGAATGAGCTTTGGAGTCCCTTGTATTAATCACCTATTGGATAACACTGCAAACAAACCGCCCATACACCCCGTGGCTCACAATAGCAGGCATTCATTCTTACACTAACACTGCTGCTGCCTGGGGTTTTGCAATCCAGGATGGCTCTCAACCAGGCCCTGTGGCTTGTAGTTGTCTGTAGCTGAGCTTGGATCCAGAACTCAACGGCTTCAATCAGTGATTGACTTCTCCTGATTCTTTGGGTTCACTGGGATACTCACTGCTAGTCTTGCCTGGGCTCACTCCTATGGCTTGAGTCCCAATAACCTTAATCACCTGCTTGGCACTCGGTACTAGATGTGTGCTGAGACTCCTTAGGCTTCTTCTAGGTGGCCTCTGACTCCCTACATACTCAGTTGGGCTGTCTTCCTCACCAGCCTCCAGGGAGATGGTTACAATGATGAGTCCCACTTCACAGCAAGCTTCTAGCAACCATGCAGAGAGTCAGTTCATAAAATACTCATTATTTAAATCTGGGTCCCCAAAGCAGCTGTCTCCACATAGCCCACACACGCTGTGTGCCTCTCCCTAGTGTCTTTGTCACAGCTCCATAGAAGGGAATTTAATGCTGTGTAAGGAAGGAAATTGACCCTTGGTGAGGTTGAAATGGACACTAGCCATTGATGATGTTGAATGCCCCATTCAGCTTGGAACAGAGGCTATACAGAGAAAACAGAAGGGCTAGCCTACAACTGGATAAAGCCTTGGAAGGCAGGGAAGGAGGCACTCTGGGAGGTCTCCATGTGGCCTGGTGATTGGCTGGGCTCAGCTGAGGATGGCTGATCCATGGCTTTGAGCTTCTCATCCCGCCCCACCCCATGACTCTGAATCTTGGAGATATGATCACACTCAGTAGCCACGGATCTTAGTTTTGCCTGGTCTCAGACTCATGACCGTATGACTCTGTGGAAGGCAGTGCCACTTCCTTGGATCTCAGTTTCTCCATCTACAAATGGTGACTTGAATGTGTCCCTCCAGAGCTGACAGGTTAGAAACTAAAGCCCCAGATTTACCTATCAAAAATATTTTGAACTTATCTCTGGGAGGTGATTAGGATGAATGTTGAGGTCACGGTGAGATCTTGAGAATGGAGCCCTGTTAGTGACATTAGTGGCTTTATAGGGAGATAAAGAAAGCTCTGAGCAGACACACTTGGTCTGCCTCACTATGTGAAGGCCCCACCTATTGTGTTATGCTGGAACTGTAAGGCCTTAGCCAGCTGCCAGACCCTTGAGGTTGGACTCAACACCTCCAAAACTGTGAGCCAAACAAACCTCTTTTCTTCAAACATTTCCCAGCCTTGAGTATTTTGTCCTAGCAACATAAACTGGCCTGAGATCTACTGATTTCCCCCCAAGAACTACCAAGAGAGGGAGCAAGAGTCCCTAGAGCTAGATGTCATTCCAGATAACCACCTTGCAGGCTAATCCTAACAGTGACAGAATAGCCTTGGCAAACGATACAAAGAAGGCATGACGCCATGGGAAATGACTAGATTTGGAATCAGAGTTCCAGATTCTAATCCTGATATGCTTCTTAAAAGCCACTCATCCTGCAGGAGTCATTCTCTGAAAGAAAACTGACTCTTCCTCTCCAAGCAGCTCAGGAGCCATGGGTTCCTCAGCCAGGGGTAGGAGGGACTTCACACCCGCCTTCCTCTTCCATGCCAGGGTTCCATCTGGCTTGAGATTGCAGAAGTTTGTGCATGCTATCACAGCTGCTGTGGGTTCGTGTGAGCAGCTGTCTTGTTCTGTATGGAAGACAGTGATTCCTTGAAGTCACCGACCAACTATGGCCTTTATACCCCTTCTTCCATGATGATCCCTGAGCCTTGAGCAGAGGGGATGTGTAAGTTTACCATGTCAGATGGATGAGCGGACATTTAAGAGTTTATGGGTAATGCAAATTGGATTTGATGAGTTTTAAAATCACACACACACACACACACACACACACACACACACACACACACACAGTAGACTGGCTAGGAAACAGATGGTTTTGAAAGGAGTTGGTGGAGGGTAAATATGATCAAAATGCATTGTACAAAATTCTCGAAAAAAAAAACTAATAATAAAAACGAGGAAAGAAAAATGAAGGTTTTGTATATTTTAAATGGATATAAACTTGTGAAAAAGAAGATTGTTACCTGTGCTCTTTAAATCTACGGTCTTGCTAGAGTATAAATTATACCTCTTGTCTCAAACATCTTATTTGTTCTCAAGACAACCCAATCAAATGGAAAGTGACCAAGCCCAGTTAACTTACAAGCGTTTATGTATATGTTTAGGGGAGGGCCAAGGTGTGCACATAGCCCTTCCCTGGACATCAGGGAAATGCTGAGTGAATGATGGAGATGATGCTGACGGTGACAGTGAGACTCTTAAGTCTTCTACAACTTCATTTGATTCCCTTGGGGAACCCCCTACTCTTGAGACTGAGGACTGCCATTCCTTCATCCTGTTCCTGGATGTTTTCTCTCTTCTAAGGGCATCCAGAGGACAAGTACCTTCTGATTAGAATGCCTTCTAAACATGCAACATCTGGAGGGAGGAATGACAATGCCCCCTTTTATGTAGCTGAGAAATGGGGGGTGGTGCAATAATTCTACACTGGACCCTGAAGAGCTGCAAGAGCCAGGAAGCCCCATAGAGGAAATGCCTGGGAGAGGATGTAAAATCCTGAGGTCATCTAACGGTATATCAGGTAGCATAGCACAGTAAATCACAGCCAGCTCTTACCTGTGTACCAGAAGCCATTCTAAACATGTTATCCACAGAGTCTTATTTAGGTGACAATTTGCCAGAGTGTCACAGTGAAGGAGCAGGGTGTTATGTGAAAGTACTCTGAGGCAGGAGATCAGAGGGCAATGCCGACATAACTCCACATCCAGTTCTTGAAATGTTAGTAACCAAATTTTTCCATACCTAACAAGAACCATCTTATTCCTCTCTGGTCAAATGGAAGCCCCGCAGAGCAATATTTGGGAAGGCTGGTGACGTAGGTCAGCAGATAGAGAGCTTTCCCAGCATCCATGATGCCCAGTATTCAATTCCCAGAACCACAGAACAAGGTCATTTATATCTGTAATCCTATCACTTGGGAGGTGGAGGCAGGAGAATCCAAAGTACAAGGTCAACCTCCCCTATGTCACAGGTTCAAGGTCAGCTTGTCTCAAAAAACAAAACAGCAACAACAAAATAGTAATATTTAGAGGTACCTATTAAAAAGCCAAGTTTTTGTCTCTGCACCCTACAATCACGTTGGGCACTAGTTGTCCAGTATCAGAGCCCCTCCCCACATCCTTACATTCAGAGTGTTCTCCAGGCATTTTGAAAAAGTGCCTCCTAGGGAATATAGAAACCCAAAGTATGAAATGGTGGGGTGGCCAAAAAAAAAAAAAAAAGAAAAGAAAAAAAAGAAAGAAAGAAAGAGACCCAAGGGAAGGACTGGGGAGATGATTAAGTAAAGTTCTTTCCACGAAAGCATGAGGACCCAGGTTCAAATCCCTACACCCCATGAATAATTGGATATGGCAGCTTGTATCTATAATCCTAGCACTCCCACAGTGGATGGGAGGCAAACAGGTGAATCCCTGGAAGCTCGCAGGGCAGCTAGCCAGACAGCAAAAGAGACCCTGCCTTAAGTAACCTGGAAGATGAACACCAAAAGCCCAAGTCTGACTTGCACATGAGCAGCATAGTACATGAAGGACCCCCCAACACACAAACACAGTTCATACACACACCAGGAAGAAGAGAAAGAGGAAAAGGAGGAGGAGGAAAAGGAAGATGGGTAGAAGAGGAGGAGGAAGAAGAGGAGGAAGAGGAGGAAGAGGAGGAAGAGGAGGAAGAGGAAGAAGAGGAGGAGGAAGAGGGGGAGGAGGAGGAGGAGGAGGAGGAGGAGGAGGAGGAGGAGGAGGAGGAGGAGGAGGAGGAATGGATTCAGGGGAAACCACGCAGGGAACAGAAAAAAACCCAAACCAAAATATATCCATGCCTGCCATTGTTTTCCTTGGAGAGACAGAGGGAAACACTGCAAGAGATCTGGAGAAGGGATTTTACTATGATTAGAGATTTTGGAAACTAGAAAATGTGGTAGCAGAAATTAAAATGTTGGGACTGAAGCTGGGAGACAATGCTAAGCAGGCCACAAGAAGGAAAGAGGGATGAAGAGGACCAGGAAGAAAGATGCTCAGACTAGTTATTCCAATAACGGGAGTTCCACAGCAGGAGACTCTGTGGGGAAAAGGCTTGCTGCACACAATAAGGACCTGAGTTTGATCCCCATTATCCATGTGAAAAGCTGGGTGTGGTGTTGGCTTCTATAATCCCAAGCGGATCTTCTGGACTTGACAGTCTGCCAGGCTAGCTGCAAAGATGACTTCCAACCCTCCGTGAGAAGCTGTCTCCCAGAAATGAGAGGGCTTCTGAGGAAAGATACCTGAGGTTGACCTCTGACCTCCACACACATTTGTGCACACCTGCATGTTTAATATCCCTCTCACAGACAGCCATGTGCACTCACACACATGCACGTGTGTGCGCATGCACACACACACAAACACACACACACACACACACACACACACACACCCGCACACACATATCCACAAAATAATTCCAAAAAGAGAAATAGACAAAGATGAGGAAAAGATTTTAACAAAAGGGACATCAGAAAGTAACACAAGTTTCTGGGCGAAAACCAATGATCAACGGTCCAGATGAATGAATGGAAGCAGACCTGTGTCATACTACCATACATGGAGTTTCAGCAGGCCCCCTCCTCATGGGCAATGACTCTTTCTCCCATCAATCACTCTGACCCGCCCACTCCAGTCTCCTTTTCCACTTAGAAACAAGGACCCTTTGATTACAATGGCCCATTGGGAAACTCCAGGATAATCTCATTTTGGGGCCAGCTGTTAAAACCTCATTGCCATCTGCAACTTGGGCTCTCTTTGCCTTGAAACAAGATGTTCCCATATTCTGGGGGTTGGGACTCAGACATCTTCAGGAGGCCATCATTCTGTCTACTGCTCCTGAGCATGTTGCAGCTGTGTGTAAAATCCGAATGGTTTATTTTTCCCCGCTTAGGACAAAAGAAAGAGTTATGCTGGGCTTTTGGGCTGAGGATTCTGGAAAAGAGAGAAGGCAGGAGACTCCCATGGTAACCTGTGCCAGCTGCCCCAGTCTCAGGCCAACCCTAGATTGTACTCCACGTTCACCAGAGAAACAGACCCTGATCAGGGAAAGCCAATGGAGAAAGATTTTATTGCAAAAAGCCAAAAGCAAGCCTAAGAAAATGAAGGATTCTCTGCTAAGCAGGAAAAAGGTTGCATCTTATGTCTAAGTAAGAAGAAGTTCTAGGACAAAAACAAAAAAAACCAAAACAAACAAAGAAACAAACAAATAAAAAAAGCAAAACTGCATTGGGAAGTCAGAGATAAATCCCAAATCAAGTATCTTAATTGAAATTTCGACAGTTATGGAAGAGCTGTAGACTTGGGATGGTAGATTATGATTCTCTCCAAACTTATTATCATGCAGTTCAACTTACTCAGCTTGTATTTGCTTAATGAGAAATACTTCACGGGGCTGGAGAGATGGCTCCTTGCTTAAAAGCATGTGCTACACTTGTAGACAGCCAGAGTTGATTCTCAACACCCCTGTTGGCCAGTTTATAATCACCCTTGACTCCAGCTTCCGGGGATCCGATGCCCTCTTGTGGCCTCCACAGGCACCTGCACTCACGTGTGCATACCTCACGACACAAGCATACACATAATTAAAAATAAGAAATAAAAATATTTGGAAAGAAGACATACTGTGGTCGGTGGAAATGATGGTGGGTTACAGGGAATTAAACCTGGGATGTCATACTCGCTAGACAAGCATACGACCTCTGAGCCCATAGCCCAAGAAATATATTTTTAGTTTAAAAATGATAAACATTGTGGGAGTATCTATAGCAACTACTCAGGAGGGACAACAAAAATTCCAGGCCACAAGGTGCCCTTGGCTGTCATGCTGGATGAGTCTCCAGGAAGACTCTAGGTATCAGCACAGATTTGGCTAAGAGGTGACCTTACAGTCCTAGCTCTGCTATGGTGCAAATATGCCTCCCCTGGTGAGCATGCCCCACTGCCACCTCCTGAGTGCCAAAGAATTAACTCTTAAGGCAGAATTCCACACTCCACCCCTGAGCAGCCCTCACTTTATAGTTCAGAACTGTGGACCAGGAAAAGAAAAGGCAGGGCTGGGATGCAGGAAGAGAAGAACCATGGGCTGCAGCATCCGAGGCATGAAGCTGGCCCTGGGGAATGCAGCTAAGATCTTTATCATCCAACATCGTCCTGGCACACTCAACGTGATACACCTGTCTCCAGCGACAGGCAAATGAGTAGGTTCACAGGCAGAGGCCTGCCTTGCCAAACAATGCTCCTCTTTGTCCTTTCCCAGGGCTCAAGAGCCTCAAGGAAGCCAAATCCATCAGCACCTGTCAGGGCCCTGGATGTACACAATGCAAGCTGTGATCCCCACTCCCCAGCCAAGCCCAGGGCAGCTCTGACTGACACGCAACTTGTCAGTCACCTTCTCAGAGCTAAGGGTGGGGACCCACGAAGAGGTGGGGGCAGAGAGACTGGGCTCTCCTTCCCAGAAGCCAACCAGGGCCAGCACTAACGAAAGTACTAATGAAAGCCTGACACATCCTTTCTTTAAAAACAGCCCAAAGAGCAAGAAAGAGGGCTCTGTGAAGGGAAACCGTCTCCATACACTGGCGACAGCTCTTTGGGTTAGTGAGCAAAGTTGTAGGCTTGGGTGGTACACACACTTGACTCACATGACAGCAGCCTGGAGGATGGGGGACAGAGGTGTGTATGTGTTTGGGGTGGGGGTATTCCAGTACCTAAGTGTTATGTCCTACCAAGTTACCTCAGTCAAAAGAGAAGAATATCCTCACCATGTGATGATGCTACAGAAGTTTGAAGCTGTTGTGGCCAAGCGGAAACCAGAAGTAGATTCCACGAAGGCTGTCCACATTAGTCTACGTATTTCCCATCTCTCTTCTTTCCTTTTTCCCTCCCTCCTTTTCTCTCTTTTCCTCTTTTTTCTTCTTCTCCTCCATTCTTTTCTTCTTCTTCCTTTCTTTCTTTCTTTTGACAGAAGCAGGTACTCATGTAGCCCAGGCTAGCCTCAAACCTGCTGTATAGATGAAGGTGACCTTGAACTCCTAATCCTCCAACTTCTACCTCTAGAGTGCTGGGATTACAAGAGTGAGCCACCACAGTCAGTTTACATGGCACTGGGGGTTGAAATTTGCTTTGTAAATGCTAGAAACACTCTGTTGAACTATACTCCCAGCCTCTGGTCTAAGGATCTCTTGGTGCTCTTAGCTGTCAGGTCCTCCTTCCCTCCCTCCTTCTAGCTATGTGGCTGCCAGCCGCTAGGCCAGGGATATTACAGGTGTTTCCTTTGGGTAAACAGAGTCTTCTTCTCCTCACACTTATATCGATCCTGCCACTCAACAACAAAGAGGGGAGGAGACAGGAGATGAGGGTGTGGCCAATGTCTGCCGAACCCTGAAGTGGGGGTCATTGTGTGACTTGTCTTGCTTAGGCCACATGGGCAAGGCAGGTTCAGGGATTAGCAATGACTAAGCCATCCTCTCTAAGTCCATTCCTAGATGGAACTCACAGGGTTATTCAGGAAATGAGCCAATGAATGAGTTTTGAAGAAAAGCCCAAATTCCCTTAGAAATATAGAATTTTTGAGCCAAAACAAGCAAGATTTTATTGCTTACAGCCCAAAGTCACTACTAAAAGGAAAGTAATAAAATATATAATATATAACTTCTATAAATGATAGTTATGTAGCAAATTTATATAGCAAATTACAGTCATAGCAAATTATATAATGTCACTTTGTATGTATGGTAATGGCAGCAGAATCATGACTGAGTCTATTTTCTGTTGCTATAACAATATTACAAACTATACAATTTATAGAGAATAAAGATTTGTGCAGATATGATTTTGGAGGCTGGGAATCTCAAGAGTGTAGAGCCAACACACTCCAAGAGTATGGAGAAGCAGTCTGGTGGGGCCTTCATTCTACATCCTAACACAATAGCAGATAGCACATGATGAGGAAAATGAGCAAGCCAGAGATGGCTTGGTTTGTAAGCAAGCCATTTCTGAGATAACCCATTAAAACGCCATGTATTGATGAGTATTTTTGATGAGGTTCCAAAGCAAAAATGTAGTAAATTTTACTTAAAATACTGGAGTGTTCTTGCCAGACGTATATCATAAAGGCAGAGATTAGGGGGAGAAACCTCTGACTTTTAGGACGCCACTAAAATACAGGATACATTTTAGTCATGGCTTCAGCTACCTTCATTATTTAAAGTGTTTCTTCTTATGTATATGGGCGTTCTGCCCGCATGTATATCTTTGCACCACTCACATGCCTGGTGCCTGTGGAGGCCAGAAGGGGGCTTTAAATTCCCTGGAACTGGAGTTACAAATGGTTGTGAGCTACCACGTGGGAATAGAACATGGGTCCCCTGGATGAGCAGCCAGTGCTCTTAATGGCTGGGCCATCTCTCTAGCCTCTACATTAACTATTATTTTAAAGAAGATTTGCCACAAAGATGAATACAAGCAGAGGGAAGAGAAAAGTGGTCTGGGTAGCTTACAATGATGGTGTGTCGTTATCTAGAGCCCAGGGGTAAAGCAGCTATTTAATCTAAAGGATGTTGTGTTAACCTTGTTGTCTGAGAAGATGGCCATCCTGCTTTGAACCAGTGCATAGCTGGGGCCAGGGGCACCACTTGATTCTTTGCCTGCTGTTTTGTTCTTAGCAGATCCATGCTGGTGGATGTTGGAATTAGAGGGGTAACATGTAAAGCTGCCAAGCAGTTCAACGTAAAGCCTAGCAGTCACATCCACCTGCTTAAGAATCCTTCCCTTTGATGAGCAACCTAACCTCCTCCTCAACTCAGGCTCTGAATACCCTTGGATGGCTTAAGCCCTCTGGCCAAGTGGTCCTCAATGGATAATGGTCGTGTCCGTGGGCCATGGGCAGCACAGGAAATCCACACTCCTACCAGAGGCAGAGTATCGAGTGCTCATGGATTACACCCCTAGGGTATCATCCTACTCCAACCAAAGAAGGTAGAACATGGAAGTTGAGCTCCCAGTGGGAGAAGCCTGGGTGTGGGCGGGGCGGCTGCCTTGATCTGGGAAAGGTGTGTTTCAGAGGCAGCTGGTGCCCTGGCTGTTGTTGCAACTTTCCAAACCACAAAGCTCTTCTGGGAGCTCCTGCCAAGGCTGATCCCAATCAGCCACGCTATCAACATTGTCATCTCTTACACGGACATGCATTGGGTGCTGTGAGTTCTGAGGATGAACCCTTGAGGAGTTTTGCCCTTTCCCAAAGCCATGTTACCTGTTCATCCTGGCACACTCCCACAAGAATGCCTACAGAGCTGGTCTCAGCATCCCTGGTCCAAGAACATTTTTACAGGAATGATCATGCTGTAGGCACACATCTAGAGGATTACTCACAAGGGTGGTCTCAGCATCCCAGGTCCAGGTATGTTTCCACAGATGCCCGTGATGCTTATCTGCATCCTGGTCCCGACACATTTCTATAAGGCTATTCACAATATAGCCCTATAGAAATGCTATAGAAATGCTGGTCTCAGCATCCCAACTCCAGACATGTTCCCCAAGGATTCCTACGATGGCCAGTCTGCATCTCCCTGTCAACATTCATCCCTTTTCTTTGTTCTGCCCATCTCTGCTACCCCAATCTAATACCTTAGGTTGTAGGTAGGTCACCAACCTGTTGCCATCTTTGTTGTGACTAGTAGCTTGTCAGGATCTAGAACCACCTGGGAGATGGGCCTTAAGTTGTTCTTGTTGGGTATTTGGTCCCAACAATGACAAAAGTTACTAAAACCCTTGCCCTCCACAATCGGGAAGGGAATATTCCAAATGATAGTGACCGTGAAGGGGAAAACACTTAAACCTTTTTGGCTTTGAGGGCTGAAGCATTCAGCTAGACACTGTCACTATTTCCAGTGTCTAGGAACACTGAGGACAAAGAGAGTTCTTCACCCAGTGGGGCTGTGAGGATGATGACCGGAAATTGGCATCAGAAAATTTTATTTTCTGGCTTGGAAAAAAAAGAAGATTTGACTTGTCGGCACTCGCCAATGGATAGATAGGTTTGCCAAGAATTCTGCATTAAACAAACACACACCCACATCACCCTTCCTCCCAAACAGGCAGAACCTATTGGATAAGGAACTGGCTCCCAGTCAGGAGGGCAATGTGGGTTCATGGCTTTGCTGGCTTCCAGAGCGGAGGACCCGAAAGTCAGTTCTGCTCAAGGATTTCTTACTACAAACGTCTGGGCTCCAAAACGAGAATGTTCAGGCTTCATTCGACCTCCTAGATTTCAAGCACTGATTAAGTAGCATACATACTCCTTAAAGCTGTGAGAGATGCCTATGTCTACATCCTATTCTGTGCTGGTTTGTTTATTTGACAACTTGTTACAAGCGAGAGTCATCTTGGAAGAAATGACCTTAAGAGAGGAATTGCCTCCATCAGATTGGCCTGTGGGAAAGTCTGTTGGGGGGCTTTTCTTGATGAATGTCCAGCATGGGAGGGCCCAGTCCACTTAGGGCGGTGTCACCCCTAGGCAGGTGGTCTTGGGTTGTATAAAAAAGCAAGCTGCGCCGGTTTTTGTGGTTCTGCCTCACGGTTTCTGTCCTAATTGAGTTCCTGGTTGACTTCCTTCAGTGATGCTATAACGAGGATATATAAGCCAAATAGATTCTTACTCAGCTTGGTTTTGTCAGTGTTTTCTCACAGCCACAGAAGGTAAACCAGAATACCTCTTAGAATTCTAACGGTGGCACTGCTTTAATTATCCCTCAGCCCTGTGTCCCCTAGCCCTTTTCCTTCTGACTCTTCCCAGCCACAAACAACATATTACTGAGGCTTCAACATCACATACCACCAGAGGTATCTTATTTGGAATTGACTTCTTTTTTTAAGGGCCAATTTAAGTGAACCAAATTAAGACCTCCTTGTGGCATCCCAAGCCTATCTCTGCGGAAATACCAACTTGAGTCAAGAGCTTTTTTGAACTCCATATCACTCACAGTGCTCACAGAGAAGATGGGAAGGGAAGTGATTATATATATACATATGTATATGTATATATACATACATATATACATATGTATATATACATATATACATATACATATATACATATACATATGTACATATACATATATACATACATATACATATATATACATATATACATACATACATATACACATACACATATACATACATATATACATATACATATACATCATATACATATATATATAAAGAGAATATTCCCTCCCTGGCTTCTCAGCATCTGCAAAGACCCACGAGTTGGCTACACTCCTGACCCACAGTTTTGGACAGCAGTCTGTAGAACCTCCCCCAACCTACACACACACACACACACACCCAGAAAGGAGGGCAGAAAGACCAGGCTCAGGCTCATGGAGTAGAAAAATCCTTCCCAGGGGATAGCTTTGATTCCAGTCCTGTCCTGCCCACTTGTCTCTGTCACCGTTCATTGGACTACTCTGAGGTGTCCATGTCAAAGAAAAGTGATCTCTCTCCTAAACATGTGTACTTGGTTTTGTCATGTCTACCTTGATGGGTAAAGAATCTTTGAAATCAAATCTCATGACCTGGATTTATGGGCAAAAGAGATAGAACGACATCTGTGATCATGTGACTACCCATAAGAATCTCAATCTCTTGGTAGTTAACATACCTGAGAGACTCCCTGTTGGTCCAATGCCCTGAACAAACATTTTAGAAAGGCCTATATGTCAAGAAAAAAAAAAGCCTCCAGGGGTGCCTTAGGTAGGGTTTTAATGCTGTGAAGAGACACCATGACCAAGGCAACTCTTATACATAAAACATTTTATTGAGGCTGGCTTAGTGTTTCAGAGATTCAGTCCATTATCATCATGCTGGGAAGCATGGCAGTGTCCAGACAGACATGATGCTGGAGAAGCCAAGATTTCTACAGCTTGAGCCAATGGCAGGGAGGAGACTGGCTTCCACAGTCATCTGGGAGGAGGCTCTCATTACGCACCAGGTGGAACCTGAGCATAGGAAACCTCAAAGCCTACCCCACAGTGACACACTTCCTCCAACAAGGCCACACCTCCTAACAGTGCCACTCCTTGTGGGCCAAGCATTCAAACACAGGATGTATTGGGGGGGGGTGATAAACCTATTCAAACTGCCGCAAGGGGGTTAGTGCGTTCCCTATGTGTCTGAGGAAGTCACCTTGGAGAAATGCATCTCCCCAGCCCTCCAGACAGCAGGAGTCGACTCCGCACAATAGCAAGAGGGAACACAGATGTAGAGTCACCCAGTCGAGCTCCAGATGAGAACAGGGCTCAGCTGACATCATGAGTGCAGACCACGGGGTCCTAGCAGGGGACTCAGCTAAACTGCATCCTGGCTCCTGACCTGCCCAAATGCAAACAGTGGTGTGCGACCCTTCACCATGCTAAATTTGTGGTACTTTGTTACACAGTAATAGAGCACTTCTCCACAAATTACCAAATACTACCGATATTCGTATAGAGGCCACCCACAAATTCATATATCATTTATTTAAGAGAAGTCTGTTTTTATTTTCATCTCATGCTGTGGGCATGGTAGAAAACAAAGGCTTTCATATCTCATAATTTCACATATTCAGTTCAGGACTCAGCCTTGCTGAAAGAGAAGTAAGAATTTACATATTTGTTTTATTCTTACATTGGCTCA